>NC_142738.1:3375000-3520000 GCF_051943395.1 Hippocampus bargibanti | reverse complement strand
ATTGCCGAGTGGATTGGAGAGGGGAGCTAATGATGAATTGACCTTTCATCCTTCCCTTATCTCAAAAAGAACCCGGCTGACCTTTTCAGCCACACATCAACTCGGCTCACGCCTCCCGAAACCTGCGCGAGCCATTCCTATGCTATTTTTATATTTTTTCCCCCCATCCTTCAGCTACCTGTGAGAGCGAACTCCCAAACATGGCGTGACATACAGTGATACCTTGGCTTACAAATTTAATTGGTTCCCAGACAGTGTGTACGGCGAAAAGCGTGTATCCCAAAAATTAATTTCCCATAGGAAACCATTAAAATGCGAATAATCCGTTCCCAGGTTCCCATAAAACATAATAATTTTGACTAAATATGCCTTAAAACTACACGAAATATACCTTATTTTATGGATACAAATGTGCTATAGTATTATAATTAAAGAAATAAACTGTACTGTATCATAAAGTCGTTTTATTTACCTTTGTGATGGTCGTTGATGGCTTGATGGAATGGATAGCTTTTTGCATAAAGCGTCTCAATGATCTTGGAAGTTTAGATATTGCAACAGCAACAAATGCAAGCAGACACACTAGAGACATTATTCATAGCTGGTTCCCTTGCTTGTCTTTTCATTTCAAATTGATTTGTGGAGCCTGATTGATGGGAATTTTAACCTTGCAGTCTACACTCTGCCTTTGAACTATCAAAGTTGGAATGAGTCCAAATGTCACTGTTTTCTATCACTTTTGTCACTCTCTGTCGTCTTCCTGTCTCTTTAATGTTTAAACCACCTCCCATCACTGCTGCGTTCTTGACCAATCACGTGGCTTTAACCGAAGACTGGGGATGGGGAATATAGGACAAAAACAGTCGGCTGCCATTTTGTGTTTGGGAGAATGGCTTCACTCTGTCTCTGTCTGTAACCCCCCCCTCTGCTGCATTCTTGACCAATCACGTGGCTTTAACCGACCACTGGGGGCGGGGAATAGAGTACCAAAACAAGCCGGCTGCCATTTTCTTTTAGGAGAACAGGCAGCTCCGTGGCAGCTCCGTGTCTATCCCGAAAAATAGTTCATATGCCAAAGTATAATGTTCTTAAATTTAACATTTGTAAGCCGAAACGTTCGTAAGCCAAAGAGTTCGTAAACCGAGCTATCACTGTACTCTTTTCGCCTCCACTATTGGAAGATAAGTGGTGATGGAAGCGCCAAGGTTATCGTGGTTGGCCCCCGATATCCCGCACCTTCCTTGTCTTTCATTTCTATCACCTCTTTAATTTGTCTCTCTCGCGCATTTTCTCATATGTGTGGGTGCGGGGGTGACATCAGCGTGGCGTCATCCGTGAGTAATGTCGGGGACCTTCTGTTCTCACGCGTGCCATCATAGCTGGTTGAGAAGAGTGAATAGCGGCATGGCCAAGGTGTGAGAAGTTCTTTTGTTTTTCGGGGGAAGTAGTTTTGCAATATTTTTTCTTCTTTTATGCTTGATTTTAATGCATTCAGTTTGCAGTTACAATATAATTATTATAAATAAATATAGTATATATATAATAATATTAGGCAAAAAGTGTGTATCCCAAGCATTAATTTCCCATAGGAAATCATTAAAATGAGAATAATCCGTTCCCAGGTCCCCATAAAACATGTTTTACTTTTTAATTTTCTAAGCCTTAAAACTACACAAAATATACCTTATTTTACATATAATAAATGTGCTATGGTATTATAATGAAAGAAATAAACTGTACTGTATAATAAAGTACTTTTATTTACCTTTGTGTTGGTCGTTGATGGCTCAATGGAATGAATTGGACGGTTTCATCAGCATTAAACACTTGATGAGGAAAGTAGCCTTCTTCTTCCACTATCTTGAGGAATGATTCCTTGTAAGCTTTGGCAGCTTTATCGTCAGAACTGGCTGTCTGTCTATGATGAATGACACTATGAATCCCTGTACGACAGTTAAAGTTCTCAAACTATCCGTGTGTATCCTCAAAAATAGTTCGTATGCCAGGATTAAATTCTCATAAATTTAATGTTTGTAACCCGAAATGTTCGTTAGCCAAGGCATTCGTTAGCTTGATTGTGAAGAAAATCCAGGATGAGTGAACGCTGGCGCATGTGCCTGCCGCTGCTCACCCACAGAAAAACTGATTCAGTGACTTAAGTGACTTTGAGAGTTTTGAAAGGCGCTTCCAAATGAAATGTATTATTATTATTATTATTATTATTATTATTACAGTAAAGTCTCGTTATATCGATATTCAAGGGAGTCCGAAAAAATATCGATATAACCGGGACTATCGATATATCCGACCCTGTTTGCATGTAATTTTCTCCGTGCGTGCATAGAAATAGTATCGATATAACCGGGACTATCGATATATCCGATATCGATATAACGAGACTTTACTGTATTATTATTATTATTATTATAAAAGAATCACTTTTATCACCCCGTACCGCTAGATAATCGCTCGCCGATATTTCGTAAACACCCGACAATCGGTCCTTAGTATGTGTCGCGTGTTTTTGTTTGTCTTTCCAAATGGAATTAGGCTTGTTGTCGACTTACTTATCTGAACATCGCAATATTTCTTGCCGTCCAAACACCCCCCCACCCCCCTCCCTCAGACCCTCCTTCTCTTCGCCCTCGAAGCTTTAAGATATCAGCCGCAACACCTGCGCTGACATTTGGAGAAATCGGACAGTCTCAAGGCAAGGTGCCGGCTGTGTGATATACGATCGATAAAGAGATAAAGAGTTCATGGATGGTGGCGCTGATGGCGACTCTCTTTCTCTTCCATTGCTCTTACTTTCAAATCCCCCGAGACACGAATGTGTGTGTTTGTGTGTGGCTTGTGAAATGAGATTGACACTCTGTTTTTGTACGGGTGGATGAGGTGTCAGGAGAACCCCCCCCCGGTAAGGCGGCAGCGCCGGGTGTCACTCCGCAGGTCATCGCCCCTTCCCCTGAAGCGGCCATGATAAGCCTAGCCTGACAGTGATTTGATGAGCAAGCTGACTTGTATTCACCCCCCCCCCCCCTGATGTGGTCATTGTCTCTCTAGGAGACCACCGTTACTAGAACCCTCCCACCCCCCACTGCTACCACCTTGCCCTCTATGCACTACGTGCACTGCTTAGCTTTTGTGTTTTATGGATGGGGTGCGTTTGTCGGCTCAAGAATGAAATGATTATATTCCAGTAAGGCTTTCATATACAGTCTCGTTATATCGATATCGGATATATCGATAGTCCCGGTTATATCGATACTATTTCTATGCACGCACAGAGAAAATTACATGCAGGGTCGGATATATCGATAGTCCCGGTTATATCGATGTTTTTTCGCACTCCCTTGAATATCGATATAACGAGACTTTACTGTATTTACTCATTAGAAGACCTTGTTTGGTGCCCCCTAGACGTCACTGAAATGAGAAAAAAGGTCACTTGTTTGGCTTTATTTACGAAAAATTAGTTTCGGGATAACCTAAGACTGACTCGGAGCAAGTCACAAGAAGGAGTCATGTTATATCACCCATGTCAAAATTCTACATTTCCTTGAGTATACGGTTATTGGACCTTCGCATGCTGAATTTGGTACTAGGCTCTCCCAGAGCGGTTTTCTCAGATGTGTTGTCCTAAACTTGATTCTCCCACGGCGTTAGGATGATCAATCACACAAAATTTAGCATTCATGCTAGCGCGTTCCCGAATCAGTGATAGATCATCATCTCTGCCTTGGTAAGATCGGAATCGGAGTAGCTAGATTGTTATTGTACGACAGCGTGAAATAAAATGAAACATCTTGCATCTTGAGCTGTTGCATTTCCAAAGGTGGCACTTTCAGAAACAGTCACCAAAAATCCTCAAGGAGCCGAGTTCTACTTAGTTTTATTCCTCTCTAGTTGCATTTGCCTTTGTGTGTCAGCACTCAAAATAAATTGTCAGACTCGGAATGTCAACGTGTCATTGATGAGCAAATCAGGGTGTCACGTTGCACACGACGCAAGCATGCGAGTTTGCGATCTTGTGGCTCGCGGAAATTCACAGTCTGAAATGGTTTGAGAGGTTGGAATGGTCGCCGTTTTCTCACCCCCTCTGCGGCACTGGAGTTGAACCCGGCACCTCCCACGCCGACCACATTCTCACTAGCGGGCAGACTTAACGATACCAGAAGAGGACCAAAGAGTCGTCTCCTTGCTTGGCATTGAATTAAATATACCCAATTGGTCTTCTTGATTTTGTGTACGCGCATCGTCGGCTTTGATTATTACGACTAGATGAACACACGAGTGTTTAAAAAGAAATACCCAGTGATGGCAATGAACTTGTGCAAGTGAAGGTCTTTTTGTCTGTCGAGTCAACACCACGTAAGTGAGGACCCGACTGACGTCCTTTCCCCCATCGATCGGAATGTCCTCTCGGGTAAAACGCTGACCGGGAGACAGCGGCGCGCATCAAGAACGACGAGATGGGATAATGTCGGAGGAGTGCCCGAGTGTTAGTCCATTAATGTCACCGGCACGTCACCGACTTTGGCCCTCAATGGTCCGTGTCACTATTGACCCTCCGCCACCCCCACCTCCACTCTGGAGGACCAGTTTGCATCGCCCAAAGCTGCAAACGCTGCTTTCCTCGGCTTATTTAACCGGCTCTCGTCTGATTGGCTGTGGTAAAAGCTCCGTTATTGAGCGTGGAGCTGACACCACCTCAACGTAATCATCGTTAAATAGAAGTTAAGTCAATGCGGGAACTAAGTTCTTCTAGGAGGTGTCTTCCCTCTCAGGGAGGTTTTACCGAAAGAGGTGGGGTGAGAGAAATCAATCGCTGGGATGTCCCTTTATTTAGACACTGAGTATTTTAAAGAGAATGAATCAATAGTGCAATATGTTTGGAGGAACACAAGTTGGAGGTTGGGGAGTTTCTTGATGTTCTTTCTCCTGAGGGCTGCGATCTATCAGGGAGCTGACACAGCACCGAGCGAGGCAGGTAGATCCTATTGTACCCTGTCTGCTCGAGTGTCCAACTGTCTGTTTTGTTCGCCGAGATGCCAAAACACCTTTAATATCTCCACTACATTTGTTACCTCTTGGGTGGGGAGGCTGGTAGACAGAATGGAAATCCCACAGTTGCTTGGGGAAAATATATCACGCCAGCTAGCGGTTCTTCAGCGGAGAAATAAATGTGGAAGGATGCAAAAGGGGTTTATTTGACACATGGAAAGTCAACGCTAACCTTAGTGCCGTCTTGTAAACAGAACAGCTGATGTTCACTGAAAGTTGCCTTGTTCCTAAGGACCATAGCTAGCTGGTTGACTAACCTTTGACCCAAGTATCTCAGGTTGTTTGGGATATTGAGATCATTAGATGAGATATCCTTTATTTGTTTCACATTGGAGACATTTTGGAAGAAAGAAAAAGACAGAAAATCGGAGCGATTCCGCACACCCCGCCGCACCCAAGGTTCCCTTTGAGCAAGGCATTCAATACTCCAGGCCGCTTGTGATAGGCTTGGCATGCTTAATGCAGGTCATCGTACTCTGCAAAGGTCGGCTGTTAAAAAATACTTTATTTTTGAGTCAGCTAATCCTCCACGAAACGTCTCCAGTTGGTCCAAAATGCTATTGCTCGCCTCTTGACTAGTACTACTAAGAGGGAGCATATAACGTCAACTTTGGAATCCCTTCACTGGCTTTCTAGACATTTTAGATTCAATGCTCTGTTTTGAAATCTTTAAATGCCACGTGTGAGCTCGTATGGACCTCCATGGTGCCTCGGGTCTATGAACCAGATACTATTAGAGGGACCGAGGACTCAGGGGACGCTTAGAGGCCCTGAAGACTTTATCTTGCCCATCTTTAAAACTCGCCTTAAAACTATTTTTTGTTCATCGGACTTTGACTTCGATGGACCTCTGACTGACACCTTCGCATTCAAGTTGAACTAAGGATGGTTTGTCCTACTATTACCTCACTCGAGAATCACTATCTTCATGCTTGTGAGTGAAAGACCAGGATGACTGAAGTCTCTCTCACCCCCACGGGATGTCTCTTTGGACTCCGTCATCCCGCACGCGTCTGTCTCTTCATCGTCAGGCAAAGAGCTCCGCCGAGACACGCTTAATTACGTCCTGAAACTCATCATACCGTGTCCATATGGACTTTCCTTTTCCCCGCCCAGTGAGCTGTCGAGCTCCCCTTTGCTAAATGTTGCCGTTTGGCAGGGAGCTAAATGTGCAAAATCGACGCACCAGATGTGAGCGAGCGTTCACAGGTTGGCCCTCTGCTGTTGGGGACCAATTAGCGTTTGTCGTGACACACTTCCACCCCCAACCCACCGTCCTGTGTGTGTTTGTGTTTTTTCAACACGGCTTCATTTTCACTTGCAATATGGTTCATATATTATTAGTCCGGATAATTGTTTCTGTTCACAGCCTGTTTCCAAGTGGCGGGATTGTTATCAGACGCACAGTGGAGCAGACGTTGTCGTTGCCAAGCAATTGAGCTCATCAAATTAGAAAACCTGAGCAGATGCCCTCTATGGATGCAGCAGTCTGCCCTCTTTGCTTTCCAATTGTGTGCGCCATTTGGGCTCATTCGAGTTTTACTTTGGCGCCGTGTGGAGCGGTCATCGCTGCCAAGCGGCCGCCTGAACCAACGGGACCTCCTGCCAAACCGTGTACGCGGAAACAAAAGCACAACTTCCATTTTCGAAGCCGGCGTGTAAATCTACCTCAGCCGGCGACTTCTGGATTTTTGCAGTGGGGACCGATAGTGCAGTGACTGCAGCGCGGGTATTTGCTCTTAATTAATCATTCTGAGGGATGCACTTTCAATTAGTCCTTACATCGTCAACATCTTGAGTAAACAGCTGAGTATGAGCCTCAGAAACGATGATTTTTAAAAAAGATAGTAGAAAACACCAGGGGGTAAAACTATGATCAAGTCTGCGTCATGCTGACTCAAATACTAAGTGAGTTTTGAGGCGGGATTGCCAAATATTCTGTGGCAGGTGAGAAGGACCAGCAACGGAAAAGTCTCTGAGCCTCTTTTAAGTTCTTGGTACAGTGATACCTTGGCTTACGAACTTAATCGGTTCCCAGAAAGAGCGTGTAAAGCGAAAAGTGTGTATCCCAAAAATTAATTTCCCACAGGAAACCATTAAAATGAGAATAATCCGTTCCTAGGTCCCCATCAATACAACATAATTTTCTACTTTCTAATTTTCTAAGCCTAAACTACACAAAATATACCTTATTTTATGTATAATAAATGTTCTATTGTATTGTAATTAAAGAAATAAACTGTAGTGTATAATAAAGTGGTTTTATTTACCTTTGTGATGGTCGTTGATGGCTTGATGGAATGTAGTGGCCGGTTTCATCAGAATTGAACACTTGATGAGGAACAGAGCCTTCTTCTTTCACCATCTTGAGTAATGATCCCTTGTAGGTGCTTTCTCTGCGATAATTTTACCTTGTTCCTCATCAATTGTGTTCTGTTTAGCTGGGTTGATAGCGTTTTGTACAGAAGGCTTGTGCGGGTTGTTTGTGGAGCCTGATTGATGGGATATTTTAACCTTGCAGTCTACACTCTGCCTTTGAACTATCAAAGTTGAAACTCTCACTAACGTCTGCCTGTCTCTTCAATGTTTAAACCACCTATCCTCACTGTTGCGTTCTTGACCAATCACGTGGCTTTAACCGAAGACTGGGGGCGGGGAATAGAGGACAAAAACAGTCAGCTGCCATTTTGTTTTTAAAAGAATGGGCTCATATGCGAATGACACATCACTCATTGAGGCAGCTCTGTGTACAGAAAAAGTTCATATTACAAGGTAAAGTTCGTATGCCAAGGTAAAATTTTCATAAATTTAACGTTCGTGAACCGAAAAGCTTGCTCTAAACGGCTGCACGGTCCAGCAATGGGCATCTGGTATCCGTGTAAGCTCTCAAGGAATCGGGAGCGTGGCAGCGAGCTGGTTGAACAGCTGATTAAATTTTAATCTTGGCCTTGCGGCGCTAAGGATAAAACCTCGGTCCAACAATACTAATTATGTGCAGGAGCAATCGCAATGCAAACGAGCGACATAAATCCACCCCGGGATCAAGCGTGCTGCCGCACAAATAAGCAGATCCAAGCTAGAACGCGCAGATTTACACGTGCGTTACCTTCCTTATGGATCTTGCTTGAGGCGTGAAACCGCCTATCGCGACCACACTTGCATACGTTTACCAAATTACCCGTCACCCTTTGATGGAAACGGCCCTTTTTCTGGCAGCGTGAGAAGCGATGCCTGAGCTATGATGTCGGAATTTCAAAGTAGTGCAGTCGTGGATTGCATCCAGTAGCTCAATATGTTCATCGACATATTTCTCGCAGAATGATTCAATCGAGACGACTGTCTGTTTTAGGCTGGGTGTTATTGTCAATGTCCTATCGGTGCCGGTTGGGACCTTGGACTAAGATTTGGTCACATTTCCATTTTGATGATTCTGTTCTTGGCGTAAAAGTGTTATTCATACAGATACAGTAAAGTCTCGTTATATCGATATTCAAGGGAGTCCGAAAAAATATCGATATAACCGGGACTATCGATATATCCGACCCTGTTTGCATGTATTTTTCTCCGTGCGTGCATACAAATAGTATCGATATAACCGGGACTATCGATATATCAGATATCGATATAACGAGACTTTACTGTATTGTTTTTGTCGTCCGCCTGCCATTGCTTACTTATTCACTGCCAGAATATTGAGTTTTAGGACTACATCAACATTCAATACAAGGTTAGAACCATAGACTCTACACTTGTATTAAGTCTAGACTGTCTACTTATTATCTAATTTGCAACAGATTCTTTTCTTAGACTCTATAATTTCATCAGAAAGTTAAAGGACAACCGACACCTCCGGACAAGTTGTGTCCATAATTTGTGAAATCACTTCAAATGACTTCTACTGAGCGCATTTTGCAAGGATTCCACCGCATATAGCTATATTTTACGTTTTAAGACTCGCGGTGAATATTCGGGAAGTCTTGTTTTCAAGTTGGTGACGATTCCTGACGTGACGTCACGTCAGGAATGCCCCTGACCGAGAAAGCGACACACAATGCATTTGTTTGGTCTGCAAACTTTGTGTTGATCCGTGTTGATGGCGAAATTAGAAGGAAAACACATAAATAACACGATGGTGAATCGTTGTGTGTTGAACCAAGACTACTATTTGATACTAGTTGACACAAATTCCCAGCAGACAAATCAGCCCATTTCCAACGGAGCATGGGCGCCATCTTGTGCATTTTCTGGGACTCTACATTCCCGGCTCGAATTTATACATAATGACTTCTTTAATCGATTGCAAACATGTATGCTTTCCTCTTCAGAACTATTTGAATCATATTCATAACTGGATGAGTAACAACAAGGGATCTTTTTTCCGAATCTGAACTCTGAAGCCATTGTTTTGATTCTGGAGCAGGGCAGTTTGTGAAGGAGTATTCTGACGAGACGTCACGAACTGGGGGCGGGACGTTCTGAATCTCTCCAGTTTTGAACTCATTCGTGGCAGTTTTGGGCAACTTTAAGTCATTTTTATTGGTGTTTGACTAAAAATATGAGCCTGTGTGTTTTGGGTGTTTTTGATGCTATAAAACGTTTTTCTGGTGTCAGTTAGGAAACAAAAAAATTGCGTCGGTTGTCCTTTAACAGTTTCGAATCCGCAATTCGTCCGTTGACACGTTTTTCCGATTGCCAAGAAATTTTAAGCTCTACTTGTTATATAAGTACCTAACTCTTTATCTGCTTTAAGACTGAAATGTCCTCAAGGATCATTGAAATGGTTCATCAAGCAAAGTCGCAAAAAGAAAACAAGAAAAGACTGACAAGATTCTTGACTTTAGTTCCGCAATCAAAAGGCTTTTCATGCCTCTTTGGTTCCACGCAGTCATAAATGCGTATTAATTTAATAAAGTGTCTCTCGCTCTCATTTTCATTCTGCTCATCATGTCTGAAGCCCCCTCTTCCAACTGTGTAATCAGGACACAGCACGAAGCACTGATATTGCCAACAATTTCCTCTCTCTTCCTTTTGTTTATTGACTGCGCTACCCGATGAGAAGGAAAAAAATAATAATAATACGATGACAACCACTCTGGCAAGCTCTTCTCTTCTGAAGCTGTTTTTTTAAATTTTATTTCATTTATTTATTTATTTTTCTACAGGCGTCCCCACAGGGCACCCCGAGGCAGATTGATTACACCGGCGATCCCTCTGAGAAGATAATGTCCTTCATTGTAATCGTGTATTGTGCCACAGCTTGTTACGAGGAAAAGATCAGGGAGAAGGAGCTTCATCAGTGACTCCTGGTGAACGGCGTGGAAGTTAGAGGCTCTTGAAAAGCACTTTGCGCCTTGTCTTTTCGTCATCGCTCTTACCGAGCCATCCATTTTAGTCGGCAGGGTTCTTTATTGTTTAATACTGAAGTCAGGAAGGCAAAAATTGTCGGGATTTTGAATTATTTATAAGTCTTTAGCATCCTATTTACTGGATCGCCACATAGATAGCCAGCCAGATAGCTAATAGACAGCAATAAATAGCTAGCAAGTTAGCCAGCTAGATAGCTATGTAGCTATGTATTAGCGAGCTATCTAGCTTTCTATCTATTTGAGTTACTTCCGAGTTGAGTGAACGCTGCCGCGTGTGGCTGCCGCTGCTCACCCGCAAAAAAAAAAAATATTCTGTGACTGTAAAGTAGCTATCTATTAGCTCACTAGCTAGCTTTCTATTTAGTTGAATTACTTCCGGGTTGAGTGAACGCTGGCGCGTGCGGCTGCCGCTGCTAACGCACAAAAAAAATAATTCTGTGACTGTAAAGTAGCTATCTATTAGCTCACTAGATAGCTTTCTATTTAGTTGAATTACTTCCGGGTTGAGTGAACGCTGGCGCGTGCGGCTACCGCTGCTAACACACAAAAAAAATAATTCTGTGACTGTAAAGTAGCTATCTATTAGCTCACTAGCTAGCTTTCTATTTAGTTGAATTACTTCCGGGTTGAGTGAACGCTGGCGCGTGCGGCTGCCGCTGCTAACGCACAAAAAAAATAATTCTGTGACTGTAAAGTAGCCATCTATTAGCTCACTAGCTAGCTTTCTATTTAGTTGAATTACTTCCGTGTTGAGTGAACGCTGGCGCGTGCGGCTGCCGCTGCTAACGCACAAAAAAAATAATTCTGTGACTGTAAAGTAGCTATCTATTAGCTAGCTAGCTTTCTATTACGTTGAATTACTTCCGGGTTGAGTGACCGCTGGCGCGTGTGGCTGCCGCTGCTGATCCACAAAAATGCCTATTCTGTGACTGTAAAGTAGCTATCTATTAGCTCGCTAGCTAGCTTTCTATTTAGTTGAATTCCGGGTTGATTGAACGCTGGCGCGTGTGGCTGCCGCTGCTATCCCACAAAAAAAAAAAAAAAAACTTACCCTGTGACTGTCAAGTAGCTACGTATTTGCTCGCTAGCTAGCTTTCTTTCCGGGTTGAGTGACCACTGGCGCGAATGGCTGCCGCTGCTCACCCACAGAAAAACTGATCCTGTAAATGTGAAGGGGCCTTGAAAGTTTTGAAAGGTGCTTATGAATTAAATGTATTATTATTATTATTATTATTATTATTATACGTGTCTTAGAATGTGGTGCGCCCGATTTCCGAAAACCGTTTTGGAATAGGCCACTCATTGAGGCTGTGCCTTATACAGTGCTAAAAAATACGATACTTGATGTACCATAGTTCGTTAACCCTTTTCGAAATCAGGCCATGTCGACATCACTTTCCCAACGGCAAGCAAAACTAGTAGTAATTGCGTTAACCGTATACCTCTCTGTAAAACGGACATATGAAAGACATTATCATCTTCGAAACATCACGTTCAATTAGCTAATCCCTCTTCCGCCATTTTTCTAATGGTTGTTCTATGTGACTGCGCCGCTATAATATGCAAATTGACTTCCAGATCCATTTTATCTCGTGGCGAAAAAAAATCGAACCATATGACGGTCGTATGAAACAAAAAAAACAGGATGTCGGGCTGATTTGAAATAGTCATTTTCATACAAATCTGGTAATTTCTAGCGGCTGGCCGTGAATAAACTACTCCAGGGCGTGATTCGATCAGTAGCAATTTTGAAATGGTTCTAGTAGACAGATGGCAAGCCCAGAATTTGTCAATAAATGTGGGCGGGGTATGGCGTCAAATTGGTTGAGAAATAACTTGCCAGAACTCGACTCCAAATGCTCAAATGTCCTTCCGCTTCTGTAAAATCGATAAGGATAGGCCACAAAATATCCTCACGGGAGGATTTGGAGCATTTTTTTTGGTCGGTCCTCTTTTACCGTTTGCTTTATCGTACGCAATTTTACAAATACAGTGATACCTTGGCTTACGAACTTAATTGGTTCCCCGACACAGTGTGTAAGGCGAAAAGTGTGTATACCAAAAAATAATTTCCCATAGGAAACCATTAAAATGAGAATAATCCGTTCCTAGGTCCTCATAAAACCTCATTTTCTACTTTCTAATTTTCTAAGCCTTAAAACTGCACAAAATATACCTTATTTTATTGACCTTCGTGACGGTCGTTGATGGCTTGATGGAATGGAGTGGCCGGTTTCATCAGCATTGAACACTTGATGAGGAACGTAGCCTTCTTCCACCATCATGAGGAATGAATCCTTGTAAGCTTTGGCAGCTTTATCGTCAGAATTAGCTGCCTCACCATGACGTATGACACTATGAATCCCTGTACGACACTTAAAGTTCTCTAACCATCCGTGTGTATCCCGAAAAATAGTTTGTATTATTATTATTAATAATTATTATAATAATCACTTCTCTTACCCCATACCTCAAGCTAATCGCTCGACGATCTTTCGTAAACACGCGACAATCGGTCCTTAGTATGTTTTACGTGTTTTTGTGTCTTCCCAAATGGAATTAGGCTTGTTGTCGAGCGGAACGTAGCCTTCTTCTTTCACCATCTTGAGGAATGATCCCTTGTAGGTGCTTTATCTGCGATAATTTTACATTGTTCCTCATCAATTGTGTTCTGTTTAGCTGGGTTCATTTTTGCATCAAGTGTACAGATGGCTTGTGCGGGTTATTTGTGGAGCCTGATTGATGGGAATTTTAACCTTCCAGGCTACACTCTGCCTTTGAACTATCAAAGTTGAAACGAGTCCAAATGTCACTGTTTTCTATCCATTTTCTCAGTCGCTCTCTGTCGTCTGCCTGTATCTTTAATGTTTAAACCACCTCCCCTCACTGCTGCGTTCTTGACCAATCACGTGGCTTTAAGCGAAGACGGGGGGCGGGGAATAGAGGACAAAAACAGTCGGCTGCCATTTTCTTGTTAGGAGAACGAGCTCGTTCGCGAACGACACATCACTCATTGTGGCGCTCCGTGTGTATCCCGAAAAATAGTTTGTATGCCAAGGTAAAATTTTCATGAATTTAACGTTAGTAAACTGAAAAGTTTGTAAGCCAAGGGCTTCGTAAACCGAGGTATCACTGTAGGAGCCCAAAGTATCTCGAATGATTAAACTAATAAGTCATCAAAGTCGACTTGACGACTCTGCATTGACCTTCAAAGCTTCAAGTTGAGTCGTCGCAATCACGTGTCGTCCCCACCTCAGCTTCAAACATTTTATTTACGGCGAGTGTTTGACTAGCTTGTCCGCTTCCGCCGCCAGATCGCTCTGTTGATCAATCAAATGTGCCGCCAACAAGGCAGCAGCACATTTATATTCATACAAACGCATCCAATCCCAAAGTAGGAAAATAAAACGGTTCGCAGATGAGAATAAAACGGTTAGCTTAGCGTTAGCCACTGCTAATGAAATTTCCCGCTCGGGGATTATGCTACGTCGATCTAAAATGAGACTAATAGCCACTAAAAACATCACAGAGATGGCAATGGATTCATCAACCTAGCGGTTTATGATCAACGACAATAATTCAAAATAAAATAATTCTCGGAGTGTATTTGCATTTACCACTTTGTGTTTCCTTGAGAAGCAGGGGCATTACTGACCTCTCATAACTCATTGGTCATTATATGCTCTTGGTTATTTACTAGATAGCCAGCTAGCTAGATATCTAACCAGCTCAAAAGCTAGCTAGCTAGATAGCTAGCCAGCCAGATAGCTAATAGATAGCCATCCAAATAGCTAATAGATAGCCAGCTAGATAGCTAATAGACAGCCATCCAAATAGCTAATAGATAGCCAGCCAGATAGCTAATAGATAGCCAGCCAGATAGCTAATAGGTAGGAAATAGCTCGCCAGTCAGATAGCTAATAGATAGCCAGCCAGATAGCTAATACATAGCCAGACAGATAGCTAATAGATAGCCATCCAAATAGCTAATAGATAGCCAGCTAGATAGCTAATAGACAGCCATCCAAATAGCTAATAGATAGCCAGCCAGATAGCTAATAGATGGCCAGCCAGATAGCTAATAGGTAGGAAATAGCTAGCCAACCAGATAGCTAATAGATAGCCAGCCAGATAGCTAATACATAGCCAGCCAGATAGCTAATAGATAGCCAGCCAAATAGCTAATAGATAGCCAGCTAGATAGCAAATAGACAGCCATCCAAATAGCTAATAGATAGCCAGCCAGATAGCTAATAGGTAGGAAATAGCTAGCCAGCCAGATAGCTAATAGATAGCCAGCCAGATAGCTAATACATAGCCAGCCAGATAGCTAATAGATAGCCAGCCAAATAGCTAATAGGTAGCCAGCCAGATATCTAATAGATAGCAAATAGATAGCCAGCCAGATAGCTAATAGATAGCAAATACATAGCCAGCCAGATAGCTAGCTTCATAACAAATAAATAGCCAGCCATATACCTAGCTAAATAGCCAGCTATATAGCTAACTAAAGAGCATATTTATAGCATATTTATATTTTTATTTTTAGACTAATAAAAGTAGAACTAGCTACAGTAAAGTCTCGTTATATCGATATTCAAGGGAGTCCGAAAAAATATCGATATAACCGGGACTATCGATATATCCAACCCTGTTTGCATGTAATTTTCTCCGTGCGTGCATTGAAAGAGTATCGATATAACCGGGACTATCAATATATCCGATATCGATATAACGAGACTTTACTGTATTTGAGTTACTTCTGGGTTGAGTGAAGTTCTGGCGTGTGTTTTTGCCGCTGCCCACCCATTGAAAAAAAAAACGTATCCAGTGACTGAAAAGTGACCTTGAGAGTTTTGAAAGGTGCTTATTAATGAAATGTATTATTATTATTATTATTACTTTCTGTTTAAGATGCATCACCCCGCATGCTGAAGGCCTTAGGGGGATTTGGATGGGGGTGGTCGGTCTTTGTTTTGCTCACCATTACGTCTGGAAATGTGTAAATAGTGCTTATCCGCTTTTAATTGCCTCATATGCCATTTTGAGCAAAGAGCAATAAAAGTGGCTGGCGTTTGGGTTTTCCAAGCACTCCCACCTCCAAATCCGCTACGAGGGGACCGTCCCCGGATGACAGTGGCACGACTCATCTACCATCTGCCACCTGTGTCGCCTCACGTTTAGAAGCTCCAGGGGCATTTTTTTTTTTAAAGACAGTAGCAGGAACAAAGACATTTTCCATCTCACTACCTCGCTTTTCCGACATTCTTTTTTTTAAGAGGTGGTTCCGGCACCATTAGTCCTCACAATGCTGATTTGTGCACATCTGCATCCAGTAACCCATCACTAAGTGCTGTTAATTAACCCCCCCCCCCCTGCTTTAATTTGATTTTTCTTCTCCATTCCACATGAAGAAAAAAAAAAGACAAAGGAGATCGTGATCGTTAAAAGATTAAATGAGCATCACGGAATTTCCTCAACGACAATACTTCCCTTGTCGAATTAACCTTCGGACAGCTTATTAACTTGACACTACCCCCCTCCCCCACCCCCCTACCAGTTGATGTCCGCCGTAAGATTTCCCAATCCGCTCATTCTCCTTCAGTGAGTCAGAAGATGTTTGTGACGAGGAAGAAGAAGAAGATGATTGGGTGTCTTACAAGTGCTAGTACGTCGCTATGTCCCAATTTAGAGGCTACGAATGCTATTTTTTTGGTACAATATATGATGATAAAACTGACACATCTTAAAGGAGAACCGACACCATTTTTTGTTTGTTTCTTGACATCAGAAAAACGTTTTATGGCATTGATGGAGAATAAGAAGTTATCATGTTTAAGAGTGTCGTGTTTTGCTGGCCAACTAAACAATAGACCCACAGTCAAGGCGCAGATGGCCACAGTAAATCAGAGTGAAACAGACACAGCAAGGTAAACTGTCAGCTTCATCTGAGATATCCGCTCTTGACTTGGGATACTCCTTTATCAGCAAAGTTATTTACAGCTTGAAACATCCTGCACAAGCGCCAGATTACAAACTTATCAGATCGTGGGAAACACAATGTTGTATTGCTTACAGCTGTGGTAACCAGAACGTCCAGAGGCGTGGTATTCTAATCAAGAAAACTATGTTTTACTAATGTATCACTTTAATTTACATATACTCTCAATAAATAGCTTGGAAGAGGGGCACAGAATTCAGATGTATGTCATTGATGACTGCGTCTCCTGCCGGCAGTAGGGACAGTCTTTCTGGTTGCGAGTCTCTGTCCACGGTGTCTGACTGTCATATCTCTGACAAGCGTCTAAAATATACAAAACACGCAGGCGGATATTTTTAGTCGAATGGAAAACACAAATAAAAATGAGTTATTAATAGTTAATAATAATAATAATAATAATAATAATAATAATGATAATAATAATAATAATAATGTGGGTCCGATCCAAATAATGGCCTTTTTCCTCCGCCGTCCCTTTTTTATTTGTATTTATTTATCGATCGATTAATTTGAACGATTAACTCATTCACTGCCAGACCATTTTTTTGTTTCCATTTTTTTGGTTTCCTAAGTGATATCAGAAAAACGTTTTATAGCATCTAAAATACCCAAAACACGCAGGCTGATATTTTTAGTCAAATGGAAAACACCAATAAAAATGAGTTAAAGTGTCCCAAAACTATTTCAAAATGACCTCGGAGATGGCGAGTTTCAGAAGGTTTGTTCGTGACGTCACGCCAGGACGTCTTTGCCTTGCTCTAGAATCAAAACAATGGCTTCAGATTTGGAGAAGATGTTTTCTTGTTACTCATCCAGTTATGAATATGATTCAAATAGTTCTGAAGAGGAAAGCATAAATGTTTGCAATCCATTAAAGAAGTCCTTCCGTATCAATTGGAGCCGTCAGGACTCCAATGTAGCGTCCCAGAAAATGCACAAGATGGCGCCCAAGCTCCGTTGGAAATGGGCTGATTTGTCGGCTGGGAATTTGTTTCAACTTAACACCTTCTTTATGGTGTTACTGCAATTAGTAGTCTTGGTGCGACACACAACGATTCACCATCGCGTTATTTATGTAGTTTTCTTCTAATTTCGCGATCAACACGGTGTTTTCAGACGAAAAAAAGGGCCCAAAATGCATTGGGTGTCGTTTTGTCGGTCAGGGGCGTTGCTAATGTGACGTCACTTCAGGAAGCGTCATCAACTCGAAAACAAGACTTCCTGAATATTCAGCGCGAGTCTTAAAACGTAAAATATAGCTATATGAAGTGGAATCTTTGTAAAATGCGCTCAGTAGAAGTCATTTGAAGTTGTTTTACAAATTATGGACGCAATTGGTCCTTTAAGATTGAAAAACCAGACATAGCAGTTTTCATGACTCCGTAAGAGGGAGGATGACTAAGTGATAATTTAATTTGATTTAATTTAATTAAATTTAATGTAATTTTAATTTTAATTTTAATTTTAATTTTAATTTCAGTTGTTTTCTTTTATTTATTTTACAGTAAAGTCTCGTCATATCGATATCGGATATATCGATAGTCCCGGTTATATCGATACTATTTCTATGCACGCACGGAGAAAATTACATGCAAACAGGGTCGGATATATCGATAGTCCCGGTTATATCGATATTTTTTCTGACTCCCTTGAATATCGATATAACGAGACTTTACTGTATTTGTAGTTATTTTTAGGTATTTTATTTTTAGTTATTTTTAATTATTTTTATTTATTCATTTTATTTTTATTTATTTTTATATTTTGTATTTATTTATTTATATTTTATATTTTATATATATTTTTTTATTTTATTTTTTTTAGTTTTTATTTTTATTTATCTTTATCTTTTTATATTCTTTTATATTTATTTATTTGACCATCTCTGTGTTGCTGTGCAGATTTACCCCAAATAATAAATTGTTCCTTTTTTTTTTTAATACAACAACCATCCTTGCACCAAGCAATTGGATAGTAAAAAAAAGCAACACATAAAAAAATGGCGCAGCTCACCCCATATACAAGATTGGTGCTCGGGGGAAGAAAATTGGCAGAATTCATCAAATCTTCAGCCGGTTCCCAAAAAAAAAAAAAAACCTTGGCAGAGGCCTTTAAATGTGAAACTAACCCAGTAGCCCCGTGAGAGTTTGTTTTATGTGCTTGTAGGGGTTCAGGTTGGGGCCCGTATATTGGTTTGTGTAGAGATGTCAGTGGGTTTGTCAGGCTTTTTTCCCTTGGTGGCGAGTTTGCCTGGCGCTCTCTCGGTTTCATGTCACCGGAGCGTTTCTCCGACAGTAACGCTGACTGTGGTACGAGTGATTTAAAAGCGAGCGGCCCGTGACTCATCCTGACACCGATTATTAAAATGAGACATTTGGAGTGGGCAAAAGCAGAGATGGGGGTGAAACAGTGTTTTACCTCGATAGCATATCGGCTTGGTCGCTATTGACATTTTTTTCGCTAAATGATTTTTTTTTTCTTTGCTCACTGAAATCCTATCAATTTTGTCTTTGAAAAAAAAAAAACATGTTTAGTCGCACTTTTTAATGTCCCTGTTCATTTTTTTTACCATTCAGGACATTCTCATACATTCCCGATCATAACACATACACCATAGGTGACAAAGTCAAGGTCCAAGGGCCAGATCTGGCCCGCCACATGACTTTTTCTACGGCCCACGAAAGTTAATCAAACATGGCAACTTGTACGATAATTGCTCAAATCTGGACCAAAATTGGTGACACCTTCAATATTTTGCCACTGACATATATCCATCTAGCCATCCATCCACCCTTCCATCTACCTACCTACCCATCCACCTATCTATCCACCTATCTATCCAGCTAGCTATCTAGCTAGCTAGCTATCTAATAATAAGAAGAATAGTAATACATTTCATTGATAAGCGTCTTTCAAAACTCTTAAGGACACTTTACAGCAACAACAATAATAATAACAACAATAACAATAGTAATACAAATATTAATAATATGAATAATAATACTATTAATAATAATAGTAATAAAAATAATTATAATAATAATAATAACAACAGCTTTGGCTGTTGTTAAAGTACTATATAAATCAATATGTATCCAGCTATCCAGCTATTTAGCTATCTATCCAGCTATCTAACTATGTAGCTATCTATCCACCTATCCAGCTATCTATCCAGCTATCGAGCTATCCAGCTATCTATCCAACTATCTCGCTATGTATCCAGCTATCTCACTATCTAGCTATCTATCCACCTATCCAGCTATCTATCCAGCTAACCAGATATCTTCCAGCTATCAATCTAGCTATCCAGCTATTTATCCAGCTATCTAGCTTTCTATCCAACTATATAGCTATCTATCCAGCTATCTAGCTATCTACCCAGCTATCTAGATATCTAACCAGATATCTAGCAATCTATCACGCTATCTAGCTATATATCCACCTATCCAGCTATCTGTCCAGCTATCCATCTAGCTATCCAGTTATCTAGATATCTATCCAGCTCGCTAGCTATCTATCCAGCTATCTAGCTGTCTATCCAGCTATCTAGCTATCCATCCAGCTAGCTAGCTATCTATCCAGCTATCTAGCTGTCTATCCAGCTATCCATCTATCTAGCTAGCTATCTATCTCGCTAGCTATTTTTAAGTGTAACGGATTGATTGTTTTCACAAAGTCAACTTGATGCGCAAGCAGGGGGGCAAGCGCGCGGCGAGGTTTTTTTGAACTCCTTCCTGCTGGGAAAAACAACAACAAGGCGATATCGAAGCCAAATGGGAAGTTTATTTTTATTTATTCATCTTGGCACGCCGAGCTCCCGAAAGTATTCGTCTCTGTTTATTCTCCGCCCCGACGTGAATGACAGGTGGGAGGACGATGTCTGAGGCAGATGAATACTCCAAAAGGTTTTCCCCGGGAGCTTCAAGGCGCACCCGCATATGATTGTCTGTCTCCCTTCCCCCTTGCTTTTTTTTGTGTGCAATTTTATCCTCCTCCTCATTGGCTCTTATCTTCATGCTGCCATTTCCCAAATGAAACAAAGCAAAATGAAGCATGGCTAAACAAAAGCATCTCAGAGGGGTTTGATGGTAAGCTCGCCAGGACAGATTTATTAAATTAACCTATCTTGTCATAATTCAAAAAAGTGTTCGGAAATAGGCCAAAATTTAGAGCAGCGCCCCCACCAAAACTTTACTGTCGCGGCTTGGAATTGAAGCGGATCTATATGGGACAGGAGATGTGAGACAATCTGTTTTCATCAATGGATGCTACACTACAGCTGCGTGTTTGCTTTCAACATTTAGCTTTTAGTAGACGTGCAAATTCCACCTGATCCACTGCTGAAAAGGACGCTTTGATCTTCTCTTACATCGAGAACTGCTTCATGTCACAAAGAGGGTACAGCAAGTGCTGAGGAATGAATGACTCTCTGTGTCTTTGTGTTTCATATTATTTGTTATTTCTTTTTTTTTTTTTTTACTTTATGTTACTTCCGGGTTGAGTGAACGCTGGCGCGTGTGGCTGCCGCTGCTCACCCGCAGAAAAAAATATTCTGTGACTGTAAAGTGTCCTTGAGAGTTTTGAAAGGCACCTATAAATGAAATGAATTATTTATTATTATTATTATTATTATTTTGTTTTGCAGTCTGTCATATTCCAACATCAAGTTGCCGTCGCAATTAGCATGTTAGCTACGCAAGTTAAGATCATTTCGCTTACTTTATGTTAAAAATCGCGATTAGCAGCCCAAAATTAAGCCACGATGCTATATTAATTTCAAAGCTGCCGGCAATGCGTACTACAATTTTGGCCAGCCAGCATGTCACGCACTCGCGCAGCGTGACTACATGTTTAGGTAATGCGATGTATGCCAAAGAAAAACTTGCTGCAGGTTTGTTTGCTAAAACATTTAAAAACAAATACATTTCCTCGACTAAAATCAAATCATTCTCGTGCGTTTGCTTGATGATAGCTAGCTAGCTACATAGTTGGCTTTTGGGGGACGATGGGTCAAACCCCGTCCCCCCTACTCCAGGCTCCAGCTGCCGAATATTCTTGTGCAAACATCCGGCAGATGGCGTCTTAGCCTCGCTCCTCCGTTCATCCGCCTGATCCTCTGTTGGCTCGCCAGGGTTGCCAAATGTCTCCTTGTGACGAACGCTTTGGTTCCGGACCGATTGGATAAGTTGACTCCTTACGCATGTGGAATACTCAGAGCCAAATAGCATCTGCGCTGGATCAGCACAACAGCTGCGTTATTGCCCGCATGGGCTTACGAGTGCAAGAAGGGGGAATGTGAAAAAATCGTACGGTGATGACGATCGCGTCCCCCATGATGAAGCGTGAAAAGTCGCTAGCTAGCAGTTGATATCACCTAAATTGTCTATCTTAGCCCTTTCAATACACCACAAATTACGATCCCGAAACAGTCTCAATTATTTCAAACTTGTCTTATACTACTTTTGATGTGCCTTTCAATATTCAGTCGAACCCCAAGGGCCTAGCTAGCTTACATGCTAACTTGAACTGTAGCTAGCGTTAGCCCAATAAGCTAATGATGCAGTCCATTCGTTTATACAAAAAATGTTTTTATTGTTGCTTCTATTTTTGGGGCGGGTTAATAGTTAGTACAGCCATCAACTCACAATATTACAAGTTTGTTTTATTTATTTTTATTTTTATTTTGCTATTCGCAGCAGGCTTTAGTTAGCTCCTATCTTCTAAAAATCCACATTCAATTAAGACCTTCCCGCCCATCACCACTACCACCATCTTTCCAAAATTCTCACACTTTGACAAGCCCCATGCTAACGTTAGCGTCAAGATAATTCTGCGAGAGACAGCAGAAAGCAAGCATGCAAACTAATGAGCAGTGTTCAGGCTAGCGAGCAGTAACTTCACGTATGGACCTGGCAAGTTGACTTTAATTGCGATCGTTTGGCTGGATCATGAGGAACGTAAAAGTATTCATATTAATGGTGGGTATTATCACAAAGTTGTTTTAAATAATACTCACATTTTGTTGAAAAGTGGCAGTGCATGCGTGTGTGTTTGCGTATGTGTTTGCGAGTGTTTGTTTGACTAGTCTTGTGAGGACCACTAACATTTTATACCATATGTTGTGAGGACATTTTTGATAAGTGAGGACCTTTCGGCCGGTCCTCACAAGTTTTTCATTCTAAAGGCTTCAGGAGGGTCTATATATATGCATCTGTTAAAGTTTCAGAGGTCCTCACAAATTCACCCAAAATGATTTTTAGTGTGTATTTTCATTTCACTTGGATATACACACTTTTTTTTACTCACTGTGCTTGTGTATATGTGTGTGTGTGCGTGGTTAATGAGAGGAAAAAGTTCATACCACAAAAAGTAAAACAATATTTTAACCAAATTCATTACAGGGGTGAGGACTTTGAATGTAGCCATTCAGAAACATCACACCTGTGATTTCAGTTTCAAGTCCACTTTTAATTTCTTTGTTTTTAAAGAAGTTGAAGTGGGAAATGGGGTGACATTTAGTGTTCAAATGTAACGCTAGTTTATCTCTAAACTTATCAGCAACGGTGGTCCTCACTCCTCACTTATCTGGAGTTACACGGACCTCACAAAACCCATTGAAACAGGAACGTGTGTGTGCGTGCGTGTGTGTGTGTGTGTGTGTGTGTGTGTGTGTGTGTGTGTGTGTGTGTGTGTGTGTGTGTGTGTGTGTGTGTGTGTGTGTGTGTGTGTGTGTGTGTGTGTGTGTGTGTGTGTGTGTGTGTGTGTGTGTGTGTGTGTGTGTGTGTGTGTCTCTCATTGAAAAACATTTTTAAATATTTGACTTTATATTTTAGTACAACGATTTGACTTTACGGTTCTCTGTCAAAAAGGTTTCCAACCTCAACCCTATAGAGCAGGGGTGTCAAAGTAATTTTTTGCCGCGGGCCACATTGTAGTTATGGTTTCCTCTCGAGGGCCGTTATGAATTTGGGGAACCCATTAGAATGTTTAAATCCCTTCAAATATTACATATAGAGCACACAGCAAATTAATGAATAACTCGTTTTCAAATCTGAAGTCAAGAATAATGACTTATTGCGGTTGACATCCAAAAATATGAAATTTTGGCTCAGATTTTAGCAATCATCATGGAATTTAACAAGTTTGATTTGCTTTCGTGGGCCGAAAAAAATGATGTGGCGGGCCGGATTTGGCCCGCGGTCCTTGACTTTGACACCTGTGCTATAGAGAATCTGCATGTTAGCTCCATTGATACCCAACTGTGCAACTTCCTCATGCAGCACTTATAAATCCGCTTATTATTCATATGTTGATTGAGAATTATTGTTCCATCTACATCACAAGGGTAGAAATATTGTTTTGAAAAATGGAAGAAGCGCCACCTGATGTCCGATTTCAGAATGCTAGGCTAGCGAGGAGCCAAAGCACAATGGCAGCGTTCTCCAGAGGATGGTATTGGATCAATGGGATCTTTTTTTTTTTTTTTTTTTTTCTGTACGATTGTCACACGCAATGGGTTGCCTCATTTGTCTGCGCCTTTGTTGCCAGAACCCCCCCACACAAAATTCCAAGATAAGACCGCGGGCCAAGTAGTAAAAAAAAAGGAAGGTGGTGGGTAGTGGTATGGGAGGGATGGGGGTAATGTACTATCTGGCTTAATTGTAAGAAAGCCTCATTTTAGTGAAAATATAGCCTATCATGAACATTTTTAATTGTTGACTAGCTAGAAACGAACAGCTTTGAAAGATGGCGGCGCGATGTTGTCGCTTGGCATTGCTGGAGTGGCTGACCCAGTTTATCTGCTGTTCAGGTGATTAATGCAGCATCACTACAAATAAAGGTCAGGGCCGGAGCACGGGAGCCGTGGGAGTTGCAGATGATTTGTCTGGGGTGGGAGGGTTTAATGGGTAGGGGGGGTAGAGTTTCTCACTGACTGTACAACTGGGTAATTATTCGGCCATTTTTTTTTTCCACTTTATATTTTTATCAACATGTCGTCTTTTTGACATGATATTCAGAACACACTGCAAAATGTTCATTGTTGTTATTTTTACTATTAATGCTATTGTTAGCTTGTTTCAAGCTAAAGCAGGCTACAACGGACTGTCGTTAACAAATAGGACTGTCATGAACTGTCATGAATTAATTGCCCGTAAACGCTCATAGTTTTCAATAATAATAATAATAATACATTTCATTTATAAGCGCCTTTCAAAACTCTCAAGGTCACTTTACAGTCACAGGATAAGTTTTTCTGTGGGTGAGCAACGGCAGCCACACGCGCCAGCGTTCACTCAACCCGGAAGTAACTCAAATAGATAGAAAGCTAGATAGCTAGCTAATATATAGCCAGCTAGAAAGCGAGCTAATAGATAGCCAGCCATGTAGCTAGCTAAAAGATAGCCAGCCACATAGCTAGCTAATAAATAGCAAGCCATATAGCTAGCTACATATCCCGTGATTGTAAAGTGACCTTGAGAGTTTTGAAAGGCGCTTATAAATGAAATGTATTATTATATTATTATATAGCTAATAGTCAGCTAGTTAGCTAGCTAGCTAGCAAATAGATGGCAAATGCCTCACACGGTAACAAAAGTTGGGCGGAAAAGAAAAGTTCTCTTCTGTTGACCTGCGCCCGAGTATGTTTGGGAACCCTCGTAATAATAATAATAATAATAATAATAATAATAATAATAATAATAATAGTATGATGATATGAAAATAATAAAAAATAAAATTAAAATAAAATAATAAAAACAAAATAATAAAAATACAAATAAATAAATAAATGAAAAAATAATAAAAATAAAAGTAATACATTTCATTTCTCAAGGACACTTTACAGCACAGGTGTCAAAGTCAAGGCCCGCGGGCCAAATCCGGCCCGCCACATCATGTTTTTCGGCCCGCGAAAGCAAATCAAACGTGTTAAATTCCATGATGATTGCTAAAATGTGAGCCAAAATTTCATATTTTTGGATGTCAACCACAATAAAAGTCATTATTCTTGACTTCAGATTTGAAAACGAGTTATTCATTAATTTGCTGTGTGCTCTATATGTAATATTTGAAGGGATTTAAACATTCTAATGGGTTCCCCAAATTCATAACGGCCCTCGAGAGGAAACCATAACTACAATGTGGCCCGCGGCAAAAAATGACTTTGACACCCCTGCTTTACAGTTACAGGATGTTTTTTTTTGCGGGTGAGCAGCTCCTGGCTACAACATTTGAGCAATACTGACAGAATGACAATGTGGAAAAGACACATTTTGGTAGAAAATCAATGAAAATTCTTCCAAATAATATTCTGCTGTATATTACTTCCTTTCATACGTACGTTGTTCCTTTTCTTACAAAGGTCAACGGCAGAGAGTTGTCCAAATCCAGCCATGACGAGACGTTGGAAAGCTTCCTCCCCGCCAAGGACCCCGTCGTGGTTCAAGTCATCCGGCGGACCCCCAGTGGCCGACCTCATGGCCCGCCTCAGGAAATCCATGTGGTGGATGTGTGCACTCAAACCGACATCACCTTCGAACACATCGTGGCGCTGGCGAAACTGCGGCCTACGACGCCTCCCGTGCCGGACGTTTGTCCCTTTTTGCTTAGCGACAGGTGGGCTAACGTTGTTTCATGCACTTTTGTTGTAATCTTAAAGGACAACCAACATCTCTGGACAACTTTTGTCCATAATTTGTAAAATCACTTGAAATGACTTCTACTGAGCGCATTTTGCAAAGATTCCGCCGCATATAGTTATATTTTACGTTTTAAGACCAGCGCTGAATATTCTGGAAGTCTTGTTTTCGAGTTGATGACGATCCCCTAAGTGACGTCACGGAGGGAACGCCCCTGACCGAGAAAGCGACACACAATGCATTTTGAGTACTTATTTTTGTCTAAAAACACAGTGTTGATCGTGAAATTTGAAGAAAAACTACATAAATAAAGGCGATAGTGAATCGTGTGTTGCACCAAGACTACTATTTCATACTAGTTGACACAAATTCCCAGCAGACAAATCAGCCCATTTCCAAAGGAGCTTGGGCGCCATCTTGTGCATTTTCTGGGACGCTAGATTGGATTCCAGACGCCTCAAAATGAGACGGAAGGACTTCTTTAATCGATTGCAAACATGTATGCTTTCCTCTTCAGAACTCTTTGAATCATATTCATAACAGGATGAGTAACAAGAAAGCATCTTCTCCGAATCTGAACTCTCTGAAGCCATTGTTTTGATTCTGGAGCAGGGCAGTTTGTGAAGGAGTATCCTGGAGTGATGTCACGAACAAACGGGGCGGGACTTTCTGAATCTCACCAGTTCCGACCTCATTTTGTGGCAGTTTTGGGACACTTGAAGTCATTTTTATTGGTGTTTTGCATTTGACTAAAAATATCAGCCTGCGTGTTTTTGGGTATTTTAGATGCTATAAAACGTTTTTCTGATGTCAGTTACGAAACAAAAGAATGGTGTCGGTTGTCCTTTAAATGATCATCAAACTAGGAAGCACAAATTGTTATTTTTTATTATCATCAAAGTAATCAAGACAAGTTATCCGCAAGACGTTTTCTTTGAAAAACAACAATAACAAAAGAAACAGGAGTCATTAATTCCCTTGGTGTCTCCGTGATTTTTGGTGTTTCGCACATCACAAAGCAACAACAAACAGGAAAAGTTTTGCATATTTAAAAAAAGTAGGTTTTATCTCCTGGGAATGGAACAGCGGGAACTTTTCTTTTTATAACAATAATAATAATAATAATACATTTAATTTCTAAACGCCTTTCAAAACTCTGTAGGTCACTTTACCGTCACACGATAAGTTTTTCTGTGGGTCAGCAGGGGCGGCCACACGCGCCAGCGTTCACTCAACCCGGAAATAACTCAAATAGATAGAAAGCTAGATAGCTTGTTAGTAGAAACAAATTCCGCAACACAATCTGACCTGTTCTACTTTTATTAATCTAAAAATAAAATATAACTATGCTATAAAAATACTATCTAGTTAGCTATCTAACTGGCTATCAAGCTAGCTATCTGGCTGGCTATCGATTTGCTATCTATTAGCTATCTGGCTGGCTAGCTATCTAGCTGGTTATCTATAAGTAACTCAAATAAATAGAAAGCTAGATAGCTAGCTAATAGATAGCCAGCTAGCTTGCTAGCTAATATATAGTCAGATAGCTAGCTAATAGATATCCAGCTAGCTAGCTAGCTAATACAGTACATTGCCAGCCATGTAGCTAGCTAAAAGATAGCCAGCCACATAGCTAGCGAAAAGATAGCAAGCCACATGGCTAGCTAATAGATAGCCAGCCATGTAGCTAGCTAAAATATAACCTGCTACGTAGCTAGCTAAAATATTGCCAGCCACGTAGCTAGCTAAAATATAGCCAGCCACATAGCTAGCGAAAAGATAGCGAGCCACATAGCTAGCTAGTAGATAGCCAGCCATATAGCTAGCTACATAGCTAGATAGCTAATAGATAGCCAACAGCTAGATAGCTAAACGTCAGCCAGCTAGACAGCTAGCCAGATAGCTAATGGATAGCTAATAGATAGCCAGCCAGATAGGATACGTTTTGCAGTTGTTGAGCAGCAGCAGACACTTACGCCAATATTCACTCAACCAGGAAGTAACTCAAATAAAAAGTTAGCTAGCTAATATATAACTAATAGATAGCTAGCTAGATAGCCAGATAGCTAGTGGGAGAGGTTAATGCTCATGTAGCGATGAAATCGGTTTGTGTGTCCTTTACTTGTTCTTCATTTTATTCTTTTTTTTTCATTTTCACAGACGCTATAAATGATTTGTACGCCCCATTAATTACTCGACCGTTTCACACAATTATTGACACTTGAATGTATTGATTGCTCAAATACAAAATTCCCCTCCGTCAACCTAATTGACAATTATAGTCATAAATCCCTTGAAGAGTAATAAAAAAGATTCACACAGGTCATGAAAGCAAAAACAACAAAACAAAAAAATAAAAATAAAAAATAAAAAGAATTCAGAAGAATATTATTATTAATAATAATAATAATAATAATAATAATAATAATAATAATAATACATTTTATTTCAAGCGCCTTTCAAAGTTCTCAAGGGACATTTTACAGTCATTCATAGATACAATAATAAATAAAATACAATTATAAACACAATACAATAAATAAAATACAGTAAAGTCTCGTTATATCGATATTCAAGGGAGTCCGAAAAAATATCGATATATCCGACCCTGTTTGCATGTAATTTTCTCCGTGCGTGCATAGAAATAGTATCGATATAACCGGGACTATCGATATATCCGATATCGATATAACGAGACTTTACTGTACAAATATAAATAGAAACAAGAGATAGACCTACACATAAAATGCCATATGTATGTATTGCATTGTCATTTGAATAACCACCCTCATTTCAAGCTCATATAACTCCAGGCTCATATAATTTAGAAATTAACTATTTCTTCTAATAAAAGAAGACAGTCTACAGCAGGGGTGTCAAAGTAATTTTTTGCCGCGGGCCACATTGTAGTTATGGTTTCCTCTCGAGGGCCGTCATGAATTTGGGGAACCCATTAGAATGTTTAAATCCCTTCAAATATTACATATAGCGCACACAGCAAATTAATGAATAACTCGTTTTCAAATCTGAAGTCAAGAATAATGACTTTTATTGTGGTTGACATCCAAAAATATGACATTTTGCCTCAGATTTTAGCAATCATCATGGAATTTAACAAGTTTGATTTGCTTTCGCGGGCCGAAAAAAATCATGTGGCGGGCCGGATTTGGCCCGCGGGCCTTGACTTTGACACCTGTGGTCTACGGTTTCTTATGCTGCATTGAATGTTTATGTAGTCCTAAAACTCAATATTGTGCGGGTCCTGGAATTCGAGTGACAATGACAAAAACCCTGGCACTGGAGTGGACACATTTTTGCACATTGTCTGGCAGTGAATGAGTTAAAGACTATTTTTTTTTAATCGTGTGTGGTCGTGATGCTGCCTCTGAGAAATTGACGGAATGATAATAGGCTGGCGCTACACAATAAGAGTCTGCACGGAGTGTCGTGGAGGGGGGGGGGGATACTAACCAGTCAAGAGCAGCAGGCAAATCACGGGAATGAGCTGTTATTAGTGAACGACTTTACTTTTATCACACACACACTCGAACCGCATTGACAACCCTCGACGTCGTCTTTC
This sequence comes from Hippocampus bargibanti, assembly GCF_051943395.1. Taxonomy (NCBI): domain Eukaryota; kingdom Metazoa; phylum Chordata; class Actinopteri; order Syngnathiformes; family Syngnathidae; genus Hippocampus; species Hippocampus bargibanti. The sequence continues at coordinate 3,490,351 of NC_142738.1, read as the reverse complement.
TTTGCAAAAGAAAAAAAAAAGCTGTCACTCTGCGTCGTTGAAAGGCTTTTGAAAAAGAAAATGCAACTTATGTCCGCCTCCTTTCTGTTTTTCCCGACCTCGTACCCCCTCGACAGCTGTCACTCCCTTCACACGATGGAGCAGGATTACTACGAAGGCACCGACTTCCTCTCGCCACTTCCCGTCGACGCTGACAGGACGGAAGAGTTGGAATATGAGGTAACAATTCCAACGAAATTCAACGGCATGTTTTTGCCTACGGTCAAATTTATAGATACAGTGATACCTCAGCTTACGAACTCTTTATTTTACAAACTTTTCGCCTTTTCAATTCACGACAATATAATCTTGGCATACAAACTAATTTTTAGCGGACGAACCAAACCACACAGCGCCACGGTGACTGGCGGACTACTTTTCGTCACCACTTTTCTTTGAGTGCAGACGTGTTTTGTTATCAAGTGGAGTACTTTTGCTAAAAGAACCCACCACAGGCTAGTGTTAAACCGAAGAGGACACAAAACAAAAAGTCGTTCACGCAGAAGAAGGAGATCATCGAAAAACACGAACGAGTTAGCGTCCCATTACCAGTACGCTAAGTCGACCATTGCTACGTGTGGCTAAGGGTGTTTCTGCGTTGTCTAAGCAACGGTCTCAGGCAATCGAAGAGGTTGAAAAACTTCTGTTGATTTGAATTAACGAAAAACAGCGAGCAGGGGACAGTGTGAGTGAGGGTATTATCGCCGAAAAAACACGGCAACTTCACTCGGATATCATCAAGAGATAACTCCATCAACAACCATCACAAAGGTAAATAAAACAAGTTTATTATATAGTCCAGTGTATTTCTTTCATTACAATACAATAGCACATTTATTATACATAAAACAAGGTACATTTTGTGTAGTTTTAAGGCCTATTTCGTAGAAAATGATGTTTTATGGGGACCTGGGAACAGATTATTCTCATTTTAATGGTTTCCTATAGGAAGTAAATGTTTGCAAGATGAACTTTTCGCCTTACAGACACTTTCTGGGAACCAATTAAGTTCGTAAACTGAGGTATCACTATATATATATATATATATATATATATATATATATATATATATATATATATATAGTAAAGTCCGTAAAGTCTCGTTATATCGATATCGGATATATCGATAGTCCCGGTTATATCGATATTTTTTCGGACTCCCTTGAATATCGATATAACGAGACTTTACTATATATATATATATATAAACAACGGTCCAAGTCCAAGTGCCACGAAAAAGAAAATGTCATCATCTCAATCCGTTACTACAAGATGTTCCAAATGCTTCCACGCCGTACCCGACGTTGGCACAAATCTGATCCCGGCCGCCTCATGTCGCGACGCCATTGAGGCGGTTAAGAAGAGCTCCCGGACGACAACGAGGCACACCTCGCATGCTAATACGACGTGAGAAAGGATGTTGAAATCGCTGGCAAGCTTTTCCATCCATCTTGGATTAACGCGCGCAAATTGGCCGCGGGCGGGCGGGCGCGACATGGCACCTTTCTGCCTTAGCGACGCAAGTTGGGAGTGAGAACAAACTACACCTTCTTCCTGTGTAAAAAAAAAAAAAAATCGTGAAATAATGTGGAAAAACATACCACAACAAACAATAGCGCACAATAATGCGCAAGGCGGAATGTTTTTTTTTTTTTTTTTTTTACACGCACCGCATCAACCATCATAAACCGAAGCAAGTATCAATTATTGCCGTAGTTGATTGCCTCCAGACAACAGCTCATTATCACGCTGCCATTTGAACGTAAAAATAAGCAACACGTTGAGAGCTATTTATTTAACGGTATGTCGTTTATGTTTGGGATCCGACTACGGAGATTGAACTCCATTTGACGCTCGTCATCCGCTTGTATGTTCACCGTGCGCTTTGTTTTCATTAAATAGATATTATGTATGTATGTATGTATGTATATATATATATATATATATATACAGTAAAGTCTCGTTATATCGATATCGGTTATATCGATAGTACCGCTTATTACGATACTATTTCTATGCACGCAAGGAGAAAATTACATGCGCGCAGGGTCGGATATATTGATAGTCCCGGTTATATCGATATTTTTTCGGACTCCCGAGAATATCGATATAACGAGACTTGACTGTGTATATATATATATATATATATATATATATATATATATATATATATATATATATATATATATATAGAGAGAGAGAGAGAGAGAGAGAGAGAGAGAGAGAGAGAGAGAGAGAGAGAGAGAGAGAGAGAGAGAGAAAATATATATTTTTTATATTTAGATATCTATATGTAAAATAAATTAAAAAAACATATATATATATATATATATATATATATATATATATCGGTCGCGTGCTTTGGTGTTCTTACTCCGCCGTGGTGGTAGTCTGTGTGTATCCCGAAAAGTAGTATATATATATATAGTGAATTGTGTAATTTGAACATTTTGAACTCAAGTGACCTTGAGAGTTTTGAGGTTTCAAATTAGGGTTTGTAACTAGGGTTTGGCTTTCAAAGTAGGGTTTCATTCAAATGTTGGGTTTCAACCTGAGAAATTGAACGCGAATGTGGCAACGTAGCATATTGGAGTTCTGCTTTGGGACCGGGAACTTGAATAGCGGCTTGATGCAGATGTGTGCCTCATGTAAGTCAATGGTTTGTTGATGCCTCACCAGAGGGAAGTCAGGAATTATTTAGCATGGCGTACGTATGCCTGCCTGCATTTGCATAATTTGATTTTATTTATGGTTTAAGGGTCTATATTTGGCGCCAACTCAGGGAAAAAAAAACACTTGATCTCCTGTGACATTTCAATTCCCCACGCATGAGAGCGTCTCTCGTGATCAAACGCCTTGCGGCTCCCGAAAGTCGGAGGGGAAGTTTCGTTTTCCAGAATGTTCAAAGTCGGTTGCAATTTTCTATTTTGAACTTGCCGATGCGTTTGATCCTCATTGCCACAGTTTTTTTAAAGCTAGACTAAAGATGAGCAACCGAGCCATTGGCTCCTTATTCTGATCCCACAGTGCTAAACACATACGTGTCTGTGTGTATATATATATGTGTGTGTATCTATCTATCTATCTATCTATCTATACATACATATACATATACATACACAGTGAGACCTCAACTTACGAACTTAATTGGTTCCCAGACAGAGTGTGTAAGGCGAAAAGTGTGTATCTAAAAAAAAAAATCCCATAGGAAACCATTAAAATGGGAATAATCCGTTCCCGGGTTTCCATAAAATATACTTTTCAACTAAATAAGCCTTAAAACTACACACAACATACCTTATTCTATGTATAATAAATGTGTATATATATATATATATATATATATATATATATATATATATATATATATATATATATATATATATATATATTGGACATACCTTATTCTATGTATAATAAATGTGTAGATATATATATATATATATATATATATATATATATATATATATATATATATATATATATATATATATATATATATATATATATATATATATATATATATATATATATATGTGTGTGTGTGTGTATATATATATACATACACATTATATATATATACACATTTATTATACATAGAATACATAGAATAATATATATATATATATATATATATATATACATTTATTATACATAGAATAAGGTATGTTGTGTGTAGTTTTAAGGCTTATTTAGTTGAAAAGTATATTTTATGGAAACCCGGGAACGGATTATTCCCATTTTAATGGTTTCCTATGGGATTTTTTTTTTGGAGATACACACTTTTCGCCTTACACACTCTGTCTGGGAACCAATTAAGTTCGTAAGTTGAGGTCTCACTGTGTATGTATATGTATAGATAGATAGATAGATAGATAGATAGATAGATAGATAGATAGATAGATAGATAGATAGATACACACACATATATATATATATACACATATATACACACAGACACGTATGTGTTTAGCACTATATATATATATATATATATATATATATATATATATATATATATATATATATATATATATATATATATATATATATATATATAGGATGACAAATAATGTTGCAATTTGAACAAGTTCAACCTCAAAGTATTCCTGAAAAAGTGCCGTTCCTCGTTCTTTTCATCTGCACAACACCCGGGGCAACACTTGCTATATGTCTCTATTTTTTGCTCCTGTCTCCTTGACGCAGGAAGTGGAACTGTGCCGACTGAGCAACCAAGAAAAGCTGGGCCTGACTCTGTGCTACAGGACGGACGAGGAAGAGGACGTTGCGATCTACGTCAGCGAGGTGAGGCAAATTCAAAGTAATTTTGGTCAATAAAAGGGGGAGGGATCACCAAGATCTTTGGGTCTGGGTTCTGACCAAACCTTGTTGCATCCATATTCTCTTTTCGTAGATCTGTCCCAACAGCATTGCCGCCAGAGACGGTCGCATCCGAGAGGGCGACCGCATATTACAGGTATGTTTATAATAATAATCATAATAATGATAATAATAATCAGAATCATCTTTATTGCCAAGTATGTAGAACACACAAGGAATTTGTTTCCGGTAGAACACGCTAATAATAATAATAATAATAATAATAATAATATATCGTTAATATCAATGAGAATAATACTATGATTACTACTACGATTACTACTACTACTACTACTACTAGTATTACTACTACTACTACTACTACTAATAATAATAATAATAATAATATAATATATCGTTAATATCAATGAGAATAATACTATGATTACTACTACTACTACTACTACTACTACTACTACTACTACTACTAATAATAATAATAATAATAATAATATAATATATCGTTAATATCAATAAGAATAATACTCCGATTACTACTACTACTACTACTATTATTATTAATAATAATAATAATAATCAAAATAATAATCATAATAATCAAAATAATAATCATAACATTATGAATGATAATAATATAATTAATATCAAGAATAGTCATATTATTAATATCAATAATAGTAATAACAATACTACTCCTACTACTCCTACAATAATAATAATAATAATAATAATAATAATAATAATAATAATAATAATATATCATTAATATCAATAAGAATAATCCTACTACTACGATTACTACTACGAATACTACTACTACTACTACTACTAATAATAATAATAATAATAATAATAATCAAAATAATCATCATAATAATCAAAATAATAATCATAACATTATGAATGATAATAATATAATTAATATCAAGAATAGTCATATTATTAATAATAATAATGACAATACTACTCCTACTACTCCTACAATAATAATAATAATAATAATAATATATCATTAATATCAATAAGAATAATACTACTACTACGATTACTGCAACGATTACTACTACTACTACTAATAATAATAATAATTAATAATTAATAATTTTAATAAAAAAATATTTTTTACTTTTTTATGTAGTTTTTTTTGTTTTGGTTTTCTGCTTTCATGACCTGTGTAATTCTTTCATTACTTTCAAGGGATTTTATACTATAATTGCAAATTAGGTTGACGGAAAAAGTGCAGGACACACAAACCGATTTCATCGCTACGTGAGCATTAACCTCTGCCACTAGCTATTTGGCTATCTAGCTGGCTATATATTTGCTATCTAGCTGGCTATCTATTAGTTATATATTAACTAGCTAACTTTCTATTTGAGTTACTTCCTGGTTGACTGAACGCTGGTGCAAGTGATTGCCGCTGCTCCACTGCAAAACGTATCCTATGATTGGCTATCTGGCTATCTATTAGCTATCCATTAGCTAGCTGGCTAGCTGTCTAGCTGACAGACTGTTGTTACTGTCCCTTGTGTAAGGGAAAAACATTGAAAGAGGCCTCGGCTTTTATTTAGCGCTTTATCGGCACTGAAAAAACAAAACCTGAAAACATTTGTGAATGGCAGTGAATGAGTTAATTTTTCCGCGACGTTAGCTCAGCGAAGCGATCCACAAGCGCATGTTGGGGAAGGGGGTGTTGGTGGTGTTGTTTACGTGTACACTGGCGCCATTATACGCTGATGACAGCGCCATTAGTCTAGCCGGCGAAAAGATGGACGCTCGCTGTCAGTGGCCAGTTAATTGTACGGCGAGATGTACGTATGCGCCGCCTGCCCACTGTAGCGCCTTCCCATTCGTACTAACCGCCGACGCCGCATTGTTCTTTTTATTGCACATTATTGTGCGTGCGTCTCACACGAATCCACTTTTTGGTGTCATACTTCAGATTAATGGGCAGGATGTGCAAGACCGCGAGGAGGCTATGGCGGCGCTATCTAACGAAGAGTGCCGCAGAATCACCTTGTTGGTCGCCAGGCCTGAAATGCAGGTGAGAAAAAAAAAATACATTACAGTGATACCTTGGTGTACGAACCCATTGGCTTACGAACTTTTCTTGTTTACGAACGTTAAATTTATGAAAATTTTACCTTGGCATAGGAACGTTTTTCGGGATACACACGGAGCTGCCTCAATGAGTGATGTGTCGTTCGCGAAGTGTGTCGTTCGCGCAGAGTGTAGACTGCAAGGTTAAAATATCCCACCCATCAAGCTCTACAAACAACCTGCACAAGCCATCTGTACACTTGATGCAAAAAGCTATCAACCCAGCTAAACAGAACACAATTGATGAGGAACTAGATAAAATTATCACAGAGAAAGCACCAACAAGGGATCATCCCTCAAGATGGTAAAAGAAGCCTACGTTCCTCATCAAGTGTTTAATGCTGAGGAAACCGGCCACTCCATTCCATCAAGCCATCAACGAACATCACAAATGTAAATAAAACGCCTTTATTATACAGAACAGTTTATTTCTTTCATTTTCATACCATATCACATTTATTATACATAAAATGAGGTATATTTTGTGTAGTTTTACGGCTTTGAAAATTAGAAAGTCGAAAAGTATGTGTTATGGGGACCTGGGAATGGATTATTCTTATTTTAATGGTTTCCTATGGGAAATTAATGTTTTGGATACACACTTTTCGTCTTACACACTTTGTCTGGGAACCAATTAAGTTCGTAAGCCAGGGTATCACTGTACAAAAAAAAAACACCCATAAAAAAGCCAACCCTCCATTCGGAGATGCTTCGGGTCAACCTCATCGATGTGATGATGTGGTGCCCCCCCCCCCCCCCCACCACCACCTCCTTCACACCAAAAGCACTCTCAGAAGCCACCATCTTTTTTTTTTAATCATAGGACCGCTTTAATTGACTTCCGATGTTCAGTAATAAAAGCTAATGGCGAACTAATGCGGCGCGGGTTCGGGCTTGCCGCCGAGTGAGCAGAAGGACGTGTGGTGCGGCACATTGTATTTTGTACAGCTGCCCTCATTTCAAGATCATATAACTCCAGACCCATATAACTTAGGAATTAACTGTTTTTTTCTGATGAAAGAAGAGAGTCTAAAGTTTCTAAAGCAGTATTGAATGTTTATGTAGTCCTACAACTCAATATTCTGTGGGTCCTGGAATTCGAGTGAGAATGACAAAAACCCTGGCACAGGCACTGGCACTGAAAGAGTTTGAAAAAATTGGATACGGATAATTCTGATTGAATGGGAAAACTTAAAGAGACGGACAACTTGGAGATGAAACGCTATTTTATAATGTCACAGGAGAATTGGAAAGTACAGTAAAGTCTCGTTATATCGACATTCAAGGGAGTCCGAAAAAATATCGATATAACCGGGACTATCGATATATCCGACCCTGTTTGCATGTAATTTTCTCCGCGCGTGCATAGAAATAGTATCGATATAACCGGGACTATCGATATATCCGATATCGATATAACGAGACTTTACTGTATTTTGGTTTTTGTTGACATTAAAAAAAAATATGTTCTCTGCCTGCAGTTGGAGGAAGCCTGGTTGGATGACGAGCACAATGAGTTCCTGGAGCAGCTCAAGATGGAAATGCTGGAGGAACAGAGGCGTGAGGAGATGGAGTTAGCTGCCTTCCAGGAGGAACAAGAGAGCGGAAATACGGTACGTGAATTTTTAGTTACCATATTTTTACCAGGTTATCTGGCAAAAATATGCGCCTTGTAGTCCAGAAAATACGCTACATACATTTTTATTTACTGTATTTTTGCCTCATAATACAGTGTGCCTTATAGTCCAGAAAGTACAGTACTACATTAATTTTTATTTACCGTACTTTTTCCTAATCATCTGGTGCGCCTTATAGCGTGGAAAAAATGGTTCTATTAATTTGTACATACATACGGTACAGACATTTTTATTTACGGTATTTTTGCCTCATAATCTGGTGTGCTTTATAGTCCAAAAATACATACAATACATACATTGGTGCGCCTTATCGCCCGGAAAACACAGTACATACATTTTTATTTACCGTTTTTTTTTGCCTTATCATCTGGTGCGCCTTATAGCCCGGAAAATACAGACCATACATTTTTATTTACAGTATTTTTGCCTGATCATCTGGTGCTCTTTATAGCCAGGTAAATATGGTACATACATTTTTATTTACCGTATTTTTACTTTATAATCTGGTGCGCTTTATAGCCCAGAAAATATGGTACGATAATTTTTAGTTGCCATATTTTCAGTGCACCTTATAGTCCAGAAAATACGGTACTACATTAATTTTTATTTACCGTACTTTTGCCTAATCATCTGGTGCACTTTATAGCGTGGAAAAAAATGGTTCTATTCATTTGTACATACATACGGTACAGACATTTTTATTTACTGTATTTTTGCCTCATAATCTGGTGTGCTTTATAGTCCAAAAATTACAATACATACATTTTTATTTACAGTATTTTTGCCTGATCATCTGGTGCGCCTTATAGCCCGGAAAATACAGTACATACATTCTTATTTACCGTTTTTTTTTCCTTATCATCTGGTGCACCTTATAGCCCGGAAAATACAACAAATACATTTTTATTAACCGTATTTTTGCCTAATCATCTGGTGCGCTTTATAGCGTGGAAAAAATGGTTCTATTAAGTTGTACATACATACGGTACATACATTTTTATTTACGGTATTTTTGCCTCATAATCTGGTGTGCTTTATAGTCCAAAAATTACAATACATACATTTTTATTTACAGTATTTTTGCCTGATCATCTGGTGCGCCTTATCGCCCGGAAAACACAGTACATACATTTTTATTTACCGTTTTTTTTTTTTTGCCTGATCATCTGGTGCGCCTTATAGCCCGGTAAATATGGTACATACATTTTTATTTACCGTATTTTTACTTTATAATCTGGTGCGCTTTATAGCCCAGAAAATATGGTACGATAATTTTTAGTTGCCATATTTTCAGTGCACCTTATAGTCCAGAAAATACGGTACATTCATTTTTATTTAGCGTATTTTTGCCTCATAATCCGGTGTGCCTCATAGTCCCGAAAATACGGTACATTAATTTTTATCTACCGTATTTTTGCCTTATCATCAGGTGCGTCTTATAGCCCGGAAAAAAAGGGTTCCATTAATTTTTATTTACCGAATTTTTGGTTTATAATCTGGTGGGTTTTATAGCCTGGAAAATACGGTACATACATTTTTATTTACCGTATTTTTGTTTTATAATCTGGTGCGCTTTATAGCCCAGAAAATATGATACGTTTAGTTACCATACTTTCAATGTATTTTGTAGTCCAGAAAATACGGTACATTCATTTTTATTTACTGTATTTTTTCCCGAATCATCTAGTCTGCTTTATAGCGTGGAAAATATGGTTCCATAACATTTTATTTTCCATATTTTTGCTCTATAATCCTGTGCGCCTTATAGCCCGGAAAATACAGTACATACATTTTTATTTACCATAATTTTACTTTATAGTCCAGAAAATACGGGATATTAATTTTTATTCACTGTATTATTGCCTCATAATCCGGTGTGCCTCATAGTCCGGAAAATATGGTACATTAATTTTTATTTACCGTATTTTTGCCTTATCATCAGGTGCGCCTTATAGCCCGGAAAATAGGGTTCCATTAATTTTTATTTCCCATATTTGCGCTTTATAATCCGGTGTGTTTTATAGTCCGGAAAATACGGTACATTCATTTTTTTAGTTACCGTATTTTCTGGACTATAAAGTGCACCGGATTACAGTGTAAGGCATGCCTTCAATGAATGACATATTTTAAAACTTTTTCCATATATAAAGCGCGTCAGATTATAAAGCACATGGTCAGCATTTGAAAACAATTGAAGGCTTTTGTAGGTGCACCTTTTTGTGAGGAAAATACGGTAAATCTGTCGACCAAGCTCCGCCTCTTCAATTGTATCACTGTTTTACAGATTAACCTAAATTGAATTGGTTATTTGAGACGGATGAAAATAAATATTGATACAAAACGTCAGTTACAATTCTGAAGCAAACCTGCCAAAGCAACAAAGACCCAAAGTTAAGGGTGCGTTTGTTTTTGTTACCAGCGAGAAGATGACGACAAGCCCACCTGCTCTAGCCTCACCCAACGTCAGGACAGAAGTCGGATCCTGAAAGAGAGACAGGACAATTCCGAGCGCAACGTCCTGGCGCATATACAGAAGCGCCTTTCGCAGTGCCTCCGAGAAAACCGAGACCCCCGATTGGGTCGTGAGGACGAGGAAACCAACGAGGAGACGTCGGAGGGTGATCGCTTCCAGCAGTTGCTGGAACTCAAGTGCCAGATCCGCAACAGTGGCGAGTACGACCTCTTCTACAGCCGGCGCAGCACCATCGAGTGTAGCGTGGGCGAACCGGGCGGCGTCCAGCGCGAGCTGCGAATGCTCAACGAGGAGCTACGTAGCATCGAGCTCGAGTGCCAGAACATCATGCAGGCACATAAGCTTCGCCAAGGCCAGCAGCAGTCAGCGAGTCCCTTTCAAGGGGAACCGGGCAAAACCAAGATGGCGGACATCAACGGCCGGTTGGAGAAGTCGGACAAGGACAGTTCCAGCGCCTATAACACGGCCGAGAGCTCCCGGAGTACCCCTCTGGCTATGGATCGCTCCCCTGAACATTCCCTCCAAAGGATGGTGAGTCTCACCAACCAGAGGAACCTCCGCAGTAGCCTGGCCGCCGGACCCTCGCTCAGTCCCAGCCCCGTCCCGGGTTGCCAGGTGTCGCTTCCTTGTAAAAGCAGCAGCCCGGATCATAGCAATCCGTCCGAGTCGGACCACGTCCTTCAAACCGAGGAGGAACGGCGGCGAGGGAAACCGAAACCCAGGGTGTCCCGGATCCCTTACTTCTCTCCGTCGCACAGTTCGCATCACCGGCAGGGCAACATCCCGGCGCACGCCCGTCACTATCAAAGCTACATGCAGCTCATCCAACAACGCTCGGCGGTGGAGTACGCCCAGAGTCAGCTCAGCCTGCTCAGCGTCTGCAACCAGGAACCCCAGGCGGTGCCTCACCTACTGGACGAACCCAAGATGGAGTGGAAAGTGAAGATCCGCAGCGACGGAACGCGCTACGTCACCAAGCGGCCGGTCCGCGACAAGATCCTACGGGAACGAGCGTTGAAGATCAAGGAGGAACGTAGCGGCGGAATGACCACGGACGACGACGCCATGAGCGAGATGAAGATGGGACGTTACTGGAGCAAAGAGGAGAGGAAGCAACATCTGGTTCGCGCCAAGGAGCAACGTCAGCGGCGCGAGTTTATGCAGCGCAGTCGACTGGAGAGTCTGAAGGAGAACCCGCAGAGCGGCGGCGAGGCTAGCATCATCGAGCTAAGCCACAAGAAAATGATGAAGAAGCGGAATAAGAAGATCCTGGACAATTGGATGACCATCCAGGAACTGATGACGCACGGTACCAAAGCGCCTGAAGGGACGCAGGTGCATAACGCTTTCCTGTCGGTCACGACCGTGTAGAAACTTTCTACCCGCGGTGGGTATGAATCGAATTGCCTCGTTCAATGTGGCGTATTTTTACATTTTTCACACTTTGTACACCCAAATAACGTTTTGTAAAGAGTTTATCCGTGGCTCTGTGGCAATCCCTTTGACGTTTTTTTTCTACGGATGGATGACGCCTATTTTCACTGTCAACGTCGCTAACCGTCTTTGTTTTTCCGCGCTATGTTTCATTGCGGGTAACGTGTTTTAAAAACATTTTTCGGGTCGAGTAGCTTCGGTCAATTTGTACGCTAGCAGGTTTTGAACTTTAAGTATTGACGAAAGCCAAGGGCTATCGTTTTGATTGACAATTCGCTCAAATTTCTTATTCTTCTTCTGACCTAATTTGGTGACATTCTAACATCCTAGATTCAGAATCCTGACTTTGTGTATTTATTTCCCCAACGCTCTCGTATCCGAAACATTCTTAACTCATTGACTGCCAGACGATGTGCAAAAATGTGTCTACTGCATTGCCAGGGTGTTTGTCATTGTCACTCGAATTCCTGGACCCACAGAATATTCAGTTTTAGGGCTACGTAAACATTCAATGCAGCGTAACTAAACTTAGATGCTCTTCTTTCATCAGAAAAAAAGAGTTAATTCCTAAATTATATGGGTTTGGAGTTATATGAGCTTGAAATGAGGGTGGATGTCCAAAATACAATGCAAAATTGGTTTACATAGCGCTTTAACAACAGCTGAAGCTGGAACAAAGTGCATTCTACAGTGAGACCTCAACTTACGAACTTGATTGGTTCCCAGACAGAGTGTGTAAGGCGAAAAGTGTGTATCTCAAAAAAAAAAATTCCCATAGGAAACCATTAAAATGGGAATAATCCGTTCCCGGGTTTCCATAAAATATACTTTTCAACTAAATAATCCTTAAAACTACACACAACCTACGTTATCCTATGTATAATAAATGTGCTATTGTATTCCCCTCACTGCTGCGTTATTGGCCAATCACGTGGCTTTAACCGAAGACTGGGGGCGGGGAATAGAGGACAAAAACAGTCGGCTGCCATTTTGTTGTTAGAAGAACGGGCTCGTTCGTTCGTATGCCAAGGGAAAGTTTGTATGCCAAGGTACAATTTTCAGAAATTTAACATTCGTAAACCGAAAAGTTCGTAAGCCAAGGGGTTCGTAAACCGAGGTATCACTGTATTTACTTTTGCATACCCGAATGGTATCATTAGCCACTGAGCAGGACTCAGCTGATTGGATCTCTTATTGCAGTCCGGAGTCAAATTTGAAGTTGTAGTTTATTCCCATGTGACGTCATTGCTTAAAACGGAAAAAAAACTGTATCGTAAAGTTCAAATATGGCGTTGATACCCCCCCACCCCTGTGCCCCTCCTATCTTTGATTTGAGTCTGTGTTGCCATGGTTTCACGTAAACGCGTAGTCAGCAAATGTGTAGCCAGTTGGATAAAAAAATACAATAAAATAATGTGATGATGGTGCTCATTTAAAAAATAAATGACAATAAATTGCACTTTTTTTTTTTGCCCTTTTTGAGTATTTTTGATATTGTGCTTTTTATGGGTTTTTAATTTTTATTTATCTGTACCGCTGTCCAAAAATGTTGTCTTTTTAGACAAGTCACGTCAACATTCCTCCAGTTTCAACTACTCCACGTTGAATTCAAAGTTCAAGGTAAAATTCATCCAGATTTCACATCTGCTCTATCCTCACAAGGGTTGCAGGAGTCGGTCGGGGGTGTTGGAGTTTATCCCACGGTTGTATTCGGGTAATATTTGGGTGACACCCTGAACACCCTGTTTGCCATCCACATAGATAGACGAACACCCACTGACATTCACAATTGTATCTCAAGACTATTTCAAGTGTTCCATTAACCTGCCACGCTTGTTTTTTTGGAATGTGGGAGCAAACTGGAATACCCGGAGAAATCCCATACAGACATGGGGAAAACATGCCAACTCCATAGATGTACAGGAACGCTGGAACCATGCAGGAGTCGACCACCATGCTGTGCCGCCCAGGTAAAATCATGAATAATTCAGATATTTTGTACAGTTGTTGTAATTCAACATTTGAAGCCTTTTGTGTATAACTTCCTTGTAAGAAGCTTCACCGAAAAAGATATGAAATGAACAATGTTTAGATAAATAAGAAAATAGGTTATTATGAAGGCGGGTAATAAAGTAGCTAGACTTGAAGAGGGTCTATACAGTTAAGTGCTAAATTATGAAGTATAAGAAATTAAAAATGTAGATTATTAAAAAGCATTCAGTCATTACATTTTGTGATTAATCTAGAACATGAATAACGTTAAAAATGATGATTTACAATGTCTTATTTTCATTTCAAATAAAACACCACTGCCAGGGAGGCTGCCTGTTACAATTAGCATGGAGCTAGCTTGCCACAGTGCTCAAAGGGGTCTGCAAGCACTCCAACACCATATGTGTGTGCGTGTGTGTGTGTGTGTGTGTGTGTGTGTGTGTGTGTGTGTGTGTGTGTGTGTGTGTGTGTGTGTGTGTGTGTGTGCGTGTGCCTGTGTGCGTGCGTGTGTGTGTATGTATATATATACACTGTACAGCACAGGTGTCAAAGTCAAGGCCCGCGGGCCAAATCCGGCCCACCACATCATTTTTTTCGGCCCGCGAAAGCAAATCAAACTTGTTAAATTCCATGATGATTGCTAAAATCTGAGCCAAATTTTCATATTTTGGATGTCAATCACAATAAAAGTCATTATTCTTGACTTCAGATTTGAAAACGAGTTATTCATTAATTTGCTGTGTGCTCTATATGTAATATTTGAAGGGATTTAAACATTCTAATGGGAAACCATAACTACAATGTGGCCCGCGGCAAAAAATAACTTTGACACCCCTGCTGTACAGTATATGTATAGGCTAGCTGTCTATGTATTGTCTATCTATTAACTAGCTAGCTTTCTATCTATTTGAGTTACTTCCGGGTTAAGTGAATGCTGGCGCGTGTGGCTGCCGCTGCTCACACACAGAAAAATGTATTCTGTGACTGAAAAGTGACCTTGACAGTTTTGAAAGGTGCATATAAATGAAATATATTATATATATGTATTATATATACTGTACAGTATATATATATATATATATATATATATATATATATATATATATATATATATATATATATATATATATATATATATATATATATATATATATATATATATATGGCATGACCATTATTATTTTTGTTTTTGTACAATTAATATAGATTTAAAAAAAATTGACTTTGACTTTTTGACTTTGAATTAAGCATCACAATTTACATAAAAAATACATTTGGGATAGCTGCAAATACCTCTGATGACAATGCTTGGTAGGTCAGGAAATACAAAGATAAGAGGGTAGCCGGATCAAGACAGTTTGCTACAAAAAAAATAATTAAAAAAATGTTAAAGATAAGTATGATGTGTAAAAGGGAAATAATGTCGATAAAGCATGTCAGAAAAAAAGTGTAAAACCAATAGATAATTTAAAATTAGCTCTAGAAGAAAATTATTGAGAGCTAAAAAAAATATATAGGTCAGCAGGGGCAGATGCGACGGTGGTGACTTTCCGACAGGTAGGTAGAAAGGTAATTGGTAAGCAGGCCAAATATTGATTTCTGGAAGCTCCGCGCGTGAAAAGTGAATTACTAGCGGCATTGAACATCCATCCTTGCAGCCTGCCAGTGCGTCAGGCCGTTCAGCTGGAGGAGATTTCAATTAAAATCGCCTTCCACTCCAGTGGCTTTATGTTCATTAGGAAGGGAGCGCTCACACTTCATCATCTTCCGTGACCTCGCCGCCACGCTGAGCTGGTCAATGTGTTGTCTTAACTTGAATTTTAAATGTGTGAAAAGACAATAAGCGCGACCAAACAACTGGGTTTGTCCGACGCGTTGATGACCTTCTGGTGGGGCCGTTGACCTTTTGAATGACGGGAACTGGGGTGTATATCTATCTATCTATCTATCTATCTATCTATCTATCTCTATCTATCTATCTATCTATCTATCTATCTATATATATATATATATATATATACAGTAAAGTCTCGTTATATCGATATTCAAGGGAGTCCGAAAAAATATCGATATAACCGGGACTATCGATATATCCGACCCTGTTTGCATGTAATTTTCTCCGTGCGTGCATAGAAATAGTATCGATATAACCGGTACTATCGCTATATCCGATATCGATATAACGAGACTTTACTGTATATATATATATATATATATATATATATATATATATATATATATATATATATATATATATATATATATATATATATAATATGAACTTTTTTTTGTTAGAATTATAGTTGTATGAATTTCTAATGGACTGTCACGTTGTAGTTTTTTTTTAAACTACTTTGGTCATGAAAAAAATGTCTTCCCTCCCCCTATTTTTAGTAGTTTTCCTTAACTATAATAACAATAATAATAATAATAATACATTTCATTTATCAGCGCCTTTCAAAACTCTCAAGGTCACTTTACAGTCACATGACAAAGTTTTTCTGTGGGTGAGCAGCAGCAGCCACATGCGCCAGCGTACACTCAACCCCGAAGTAACTGATAGAAAGCTAGCTAGCTAGCTAATGGATAGCAGATATCCAGATAGCCAACAGCTAATAGCTCGTCAGCTCACTAATGGATAGCTAATAAATAGTCAGATAGCCAGCTAACAGCGAGTCAGCTAGACAGCTAATAGCTAGCCAGCTAGCTAATAAAGAGCGAATAGATAGCCAGATAGCCAACAGCTACACAGGTCACAGCCAACCAGATAGACAGCTAATAGCTAGCCAGCTAGCAATGTAGTTTGTCCATCTGCCCCCATTTCAAGCTCAGACAACTCCAGACCCATACAATTCAGGAACCTACTATTCCCCTCTGATGCAAAAAGAGAGTCCAACTGCAGCACAACAAAAGTCCATTAACTAGCCAGTACCGCTATAATGACGACTTCATCTGAATTTCCATCACTGCCAATGACTTCCAGCATTCAGAATTTTTGCCATTTCTGACCAAATGACAAACAAAAAAATGTATATACTCGCCTTGCAATCAGTGTACGGCTCTATCGTTTGCTACCTGGACAAGACTGTGATGTCATTGGTGAAAAGGTCTATTGCCGCGGTCGTCATTTGAGTGCTTTGCGGCGATTTGAGTTGATCTGCAAGCCCCTAACGGAAGGGATCAGATGTAATTAAAAAGCATGAGGTGACAGCTGTGGCATTTGTCTGAGCCGTGCAAAGTTCAAACAGCAGCGCTGGCACAAATGTCAACTAGAGAGCGGTCCTCCTCAAAACACACACATGTGGTACCTTCCTCAGTTATCAATGTTTGCTCTTGACCTTTGGGGAATACCGGGATGGTAGATCACAAATGATCTGTGTTTCGCTGTCTATCCCAAAGATTCTCAATTTGGGTGAAAAAAAAACAAAAACATAAGAACAATGAATCACAATCTCAAATTACCTCAACTATAGTTAGAGAACATTTTAAAACAACCATTGCAGGACAGAAAGATCTGGACATGGAGCAAAAAGTCATACAGACAAAAAAATAAAACAATCATTTTAGAACAAAGACAA
The DNA here is from genome assembly GCF_051943395.1 of Hippocampus bargibanti. Taxonomy (NCBI): domain Eukaryota; kingdom Metazoa; phylum Chordata; class Actinopteri; order Syngnathiformes; family Syngnathidae; genus Hippocampus; species Hippocampus bargibanti. The sequence continues at coordinate 3,472,757 of NC_142738.1, read as the reverse complement.
TAAAAAAACACAAAATCAGTAAAACTAAGATCGAAATCCTACTGGACCCTGCGCACCCTGCCCACCACCTTTTCCAGCTACTCCCTTCAGGCGAGCGCTACCGATCCATGCGCACCAAATCCAGGAAACATTTAAAAAGCTTCTTCCCCAAAGTCAACTTTATAAACAGTAACCCAAATAGAGTGATACCTCGGTTTAGGAACCCCTTGGTTTACGAACTTTTCGGTTTACGAACGTTAAATTCATGAGATTTTAATCTTGGCATACAAACTATTTTTTGGGATACACACGGAGCGCCACAAAGAGTGATGTGTCGTTCGCGAACAAGCCCGTTCTCCTAACAAGGAAATGGCAGCCGACTTGTTTTTGTCCTCTATTACCCGCCCTCTTCGGTTAAAGCCGCACGTGATTGGTCAAGAACGCAGTAGTGAGGGAGGGGGCGGGGGTGTTACAGAAACACAGAGCTGCAGATAGGCAGACGAAAGAGAGAGAGTGAGAAAATGGATAGAAAACAGGGAAATTTGGACTTGTTTCAACTTTATTGATAACTGCAAAAGTAGAAAATTATGTTTTATGGGGACCTGGGATCGGATTATTCTCATTTTAATGGTTTCCTATGGGAAATTAATGTTTGGGATACACACTTTTCGCCTTACACACTCTGTCTGGGAACCAATTAAGTTCATTAGCCAAGGTCTCACTGGATGTCTGTATTGTGCCTCTTTGCAATTTTTTATGATGATACTAGTGCAGTTTTAAGGCTTAGAAAATTAGAAAGTAAAAAATTATGTTTTATGTGGACCTGGGAACGGATTATTCTCATTTAATGGTTTTCTATAGGAAATTAATTTTTGGGATACACACTTTTCACCTTACACACTCTGTCTGGGAACCAATTAAGTTCGTTAGCCAAGGTCTCACTGGATGTCTGTATTGTGCCTCTTTGTAATTTTTTATGAGGATACTAGTGCAGTTTTAAGGCTTACAAAATTAGAAAGTAAAAAATTATGTTTTATGTGGACCTGGGAACGGATTATTCTCATTTTAATGGTCTTCTATAGGAAATTAATTTTTGGGATACACACTTTTTGCCTTACACACTCTGTCTGGGAACCAATTAAGTTCGTTAGCCAAGGTCTCACTGGATGTCTGTATTGTGCCTCTTTGCATTTTTTTTATGATGATACTAGTGCAGTTTTAAGGCTTACAAAATTAGAAAGTAAAAAATTATGTTTTATGTGGACCTGGGAACGGATTATTCTCATTTTAATGGTTTTGTATAGTAAATTAATGTTTGGGATACACACTTTTCACCTTTCACACTCTGTCTGGGAACCAATTAAGTTCGTTAGCCAAGGTCTCACTGGATGTCTGTATTGTGCCTCTTTGCAATTTTTTATGATGATACTAGTGCAGTTTTAAGGCTTAGAAAATTAGAAAGTAAAAAATTATGTTTTATGTGGACCTGGGAACGGATTATTCTCATTTTAATGGTTTTCTATAGGAAATTAATTTTTGGGATACACACTTTTCACCTTACACACTCTGTCTGGGAACCAATTAAGTTCCTTAGCCAAGGTCTCACTGGATGTCTGTATTGTGCCTCTTTGCATTTTTTTTATGATGATACTAGTGCAGTTTTAAGGCTTAGAAAATTAGAAAGTAAAAAATTATGTTTTATGTGGACCTGGGAACGGATTATTCTCATTTTAATGGTTTTGTATAGTAAATTAATTTTTGGGATACACACTTTTCACCTTACACACTCTGTCTGAGAACCAATTAAGTTCGTAAATCAAGGTATCACTGTACAGATAACAGCTTAAGAATCCTTTTCATCGATGGACCACTTCTGTACGACTAAGACCTTAATCACATCTGAAGATAATATTCTAAAAAAATGTCATGACAGCCAACTGGAGAACAGCTGTTTTTCTTTTAATCATCTATCCACGTAGATGCTACGCTAGTTTCTTCTCATCTAGCTCCCTTCAATGTTACTTCTATCATTAACCTCCATGTGTATCATCTTTTGGCGCATTGTTGCTATCAGTTAGTTGTTGTTTACCTCTCGTCTCCGCCACAGTGGCATATTTCTCTCAATGAAAGAATATTTTTTTTGGGGATTCTGTCCGGAAACACGGAATATGTACGGAGATCCGAAGCTCTCTTCCTGTCACATTCCTCGTTTATCATTTCGCTAATGGCTCATGTTGCGTCAAGTGTGTATGTATGTATGTGTGTGGCAGCACCTCTTTGTTTGAAGGTACCTCACGAGGCAATGTTATAAACTGATTTTACCCTCTTGTTGGGTGTCCTACTTTGCGCTAGTCCACATCCGCAGCCTCATAACGCCGCTTTCATGTCACATCACAGGCTGTTGTACCTGGTTGGGGACCTAAATTCAGCTACGACTCTTGGCACGGTTTGTCTTTGTGGGTTTTCTGTGATTTATGTCGCTTTGTTTTTTTTTTTTTTGTAGTGAGGCTGAGAAGAAACTGGAGCAAAAGGTCAAAGCGCTACCACGGAAGCATAGTAACAATTGAGGAATAAACTATGCGCGATAGATAAATAAGTGTTACAAATTGTTTACATATAGATGTTGTTTATTTATGCTAAAAGCTATCCATTCCATCAAGCCATCAACGACCATCACAAAGGTAAATAAAACAACTTTATTATTCAGTACAGTTTATTTCTTTAATTATAATACCATAGCACATTTCTTATATGTAAAATAAGGTATATTTTGTGTAGTTTTAAGGTTTAGTTTAAAGTAGAAAATTATGTTTTGTGGGTACCTGGGAACGGATTACAGTGAGACCTCAACTTACAAACTTAATTGGTTCCCAGACAGAGTGTGTAAGGCGAAAAATGTGTATCTCAAAAAACATTTTCCCATAGGAAACCATTAAAATGGGAATAATCCGTTCCCGGGTTTCCATAAAATATACTTTTCAACTAAATAAGCCTACATACCTTATTCTATGTATAATAAATGTGCTATTGTATTGTGATGAAAGAAATAAACTGCATTGTATCATAAAGTCACTTTATTTACATTTGTGATGGTCATTTATGGATTGATGGAATGGCGTTGGAGGTCGAAGGTCAAAGGGAATTGCTATTTGGAAAGAGAGGCGCATTACATGACGACTGTAATTAAAGAAATAAACTGTGCTGTAAAATAAAGTTTTATTTACCTTTTTGATGGTCGTTGATGGCTTATGGAAGGAGAGTCACCTTCCATAAGGACTGTTGGTAACTTAACCTCTGGTGCTGTTCGGTCGTGTGCTTCCGCCGAAGATCACTCCGCCAGCCGTGGTGGGTGTGTATTATGAAAATAGTGCTTATTATAAGGTTTAATTTTCATAAATTTGACGTTTGTAAGACGAAAAGTTTGTAAGTTAAGGTGTTTGTAAGTTGAGGTCTCACTGTATTCTCATTTTAATGGTTTCCTATGGGAAATTAATTTTTGGGATACACACTTTTCACCTTACACACTCTGTCTGGAAATTCGTAAGCCAAGGTATCACTGTACTTCTGAGCGCTGTACTCTCACGCGTCTGTTTGCTGCTCGACAAAACTGAAAGTGACCCAGCAACGCTGCTACGTCCATTATTCCACCGCCATTATCCCATTAGCAAGGCTGTGAAATGATTTTTTTTTTTTTTTCCTAGACGGTGAATGAAAGAGAAATATCAAGGGAGGCATTGAATAGATCCGCCGGTGTTTTCAAAAGACAGGAAGATGCGGGAGAATGAAAACTCATGAATGCGACCAAATGGTGGGGAATAATGAAAGCGCGTTTGAGGGCCCGGATACATTGCCAGTTGTGGCGAGACTGTAATGCTATAACATCGATATCATCGTTTCATTCAACACATTCTATTCAAATTCGGGAATGCGGAGGGGAACACATGTATCGGGTAGAAAAAGGCATTGTCAGTTGGATTTTGTTATGACTTGAGCGACGATTGCTTCAATATGGAAGTGTAATGAAACAGACAGCCTAGCGCAATAACGCTCGCAGCAGTGTTGACATCAACCAGAGAAATGAAATGAACGAATGGCTTTGAACGGCAGCTCATGTGGTGAGGAAAACCCTGGAGAAATATTGGGTAGTTGATGAAAATAAAAAAAAAGGCAAAGTCAAACTACTGCGTATAATCTGGCAGTTTTCCGCCTTGCCGGGTATGATGTGAATCTTAACCGAATTCCGCAGTGGCGGGCATTCAAGGTTCATTTCTTTTGCTGTGTCGCCTGGAAAGCACTCGTCATCTATTTTCTGTCAATGTGTGCAACGTGTGGGTGTTTCGTTAGCTTGACCAGCTTCCTACTCAGAAGTTTGGTTGAGCTAACAACCAGTTTTAAAGTAAAAAAAAAAAACTAGCTATGTTTTAAAGCCGATAGTTTCAAAATAAAATCGACTTCACAATAAATTTGGGTGACCTAGTGGTTGACTGATTAGAAATGGCTGAGATACAGGGTTTAATTCCAGGTTTTCGACTTCCTGTATGGAGTTAATCATAATAATAATAATCATCATCATCATCATAATCATAATAATAATAATAATAATAATCATCATCATCATCATCATACATTTTATGTATCAGGGCCTTTCAAAACTCTCAAGGCCACTTAACAGTCACAGGATACATTTTTCTGTGGGTGAGCAGCGGCAGCCACACGTGCCAGCGTTCACTCAACCCGGAAGTAACTCAAATAGATAGAAAGTTAGCTAGCTTTCTATCTATTTGCTAGCTAATAGATAGACAGATATGTAGCTAGCTAGAAGGATAGCTATATAGCTGATAGATAGCTAGCTAGCCAGCCAGTTAGATAACAAATATATAGCTAGCTAAGTAGATAGCTAGAAAATAGTTAGCCAGATAGCTGCATAGCTAGAGTAAATAAAAAGAAGTGAATAATAATAATAATAATAATAATAATAATAATAATAATAATAATAATAATAATAATACATTTCATTTATAAGCGCCTTTCAAAACTTTCAAGGCCACTTTACAGGCCATGATACATTTTTCTGTGAGTGAGCAGCGGCAGCCACACATGCCAGCGTTCAGTCAACCCAGAAGTAACTCAAATAGATAGGAAGCTAGCTAGCTAGATAGCTATATAGCTAATAGATAGATAGCTAGCCAGCTAGATAGCAAATAGACAGGCAGCTAAGTAGATAGCTAGCAAATAGTTAGCCAGATAGCTGGTTGTGGTTAGTGCTCAAGAATGGCTGGATTAACCTTTTGACTTGTGGGCCACATTATGTTCTAAAATTGAAAAGAGGAGCCAGACCAGGGGTGTTTGGATTATGATACTAGCGTAGCGCGCAGTATGCAAACCTCAAAGCACGGCGAATGTAACGAGACGTGCAAGCCCATTCTTCACCTTCCACAGTGTCAACCAAGTTGAATGTGTGTTTTCTGCATGGAACTCCTTCAAACTTTGGATCTGCTGAAGAATGTTGACTGCCAGAGATTGCTGCCAATGGAGAAGCTCCTTTGTGAGGTTCAGCCACGCTCGAAGGTTTCATTATCTTTTTCCCACAGACAAACTCTTCCATGGGCTTTATTATGAAAACACAATCTAAATGCAAATGAAGAATTGCTTTCTGATTTTGGGGTACCGATTTCTTTGGGCCTTTTGTGAAACGATTAGAGGTGCTAATTAGACTTCTACTGGGTTGTCAGGCAGACATGACTGAAATCAGTGGACGTGCTCATTTGTGCCCGAATCTTGGAACCGTTTGAATCCATCAATGGCGTTGATTCGGAACTATTAGTATGATTCACCTGCGACAGAGCAAAAAGTCTTTGGGTTTGAGTGATCTCACAAGAGAGGGCTAACGTATCTAACACGTAAAAGCAAGAATCATTGTTGACAGTACAGTGATACCGTGGCTTAAGAACGTAATTGGTTCCCAGACAGAGTGTGTCAAAAAGTGTGTATCCCAAAAACTAATTTCCCATAGGAAACCATTAAAATTAGAATAATCCATTCCCAGGTCCACATAAAACATAATTTTTTACTTTCTAATTTTCTAAGCCTTAAAACTGCACTAGTATCATCATAAAAAAATTGCAAAGAGGCACAATACAGACATCCAGTGAGACCTTGGCCTTGGGTTTGAGTGATCTCACAAGAGAGGGCGAACGTATCTAACACGTAAAAGCAAGAATCATTGTTGACAGTACAGTGCTACCGTGGCTTAAGAACTTAATTGGTTCCCAGACAGAGTGTGTAAGGTGAAAAGTGTGTGTCCCAAAAATTAATTTCCCATAGGAAACCATTAAAGTGAGAATAATCCGTTCCCAGGTCCACATAAAACATAATTTTTTACTTTCTAATTTTCTAAGCCTTAAAACTGCACTAGTATCATCATAAAAAAATTCCAAAGAGGCACAATACAGACATCCAGTGAGACCTTGGCCTTGGGTTTGAGTGATCTCACAAGAGAGGGCTAACGTATCTAACACGTAAAAGCAAGAATCATTGTTGACAGTACAATGATACCGTGGCTTAAGAACTTAATTGGTTCCCAGACAGAGTGTGTCAAAAAGTGTGTATCCCAAAAAACTAATTTCCCATAGGAAACCATTAAAATGAGAATAATCCGTTCCCAGGTCCACATAAAACATAATTTTTTACTTTCTAATTTTCTAAGCCTTAAAACTGCACTAGTATCATCATAAAAAAATTGCAAAGAGGCACAATACAGACATCCAGTGAGACCTTGGCCTTGGGTTTGAGTGATCTCACAAGAGAGGGCTAACGTATCTAACACGTAAAAGCAAGAATCATTGTTGACAGTACAGTGATACCGTGGCTTAAGAACTTAATTGGTTCCCAGACAGAGTGTGTCAAAAAGTGTGTATCCCAAAAACTAATTTCCCATAGGAAACCATTAAAATGAGAATAATCCGTTCCCAGGTCCACATAAAACATAATTTTTTACTTTCTAATTTTCTAAGCCTTACAACTATACAAAATGTACCTTATTTTATGTATAATAAATGTGCTATGGTATTATAATTACACAAATAAACTGTACTGTATAATAAAGTCGTTTTATTTACCTTCGTGATGGTCGTTGATGGCTTGATGGAATGGATAGCTTTTTGCATTGTGTCTCAAGGAGCTCTGGGTCGTACATCTTGGAAATTGCATGTTTTTTGAATGTGGGAGGAAAGCCGAGTACCCGGAGAAAACCCACGTAGGCAAAGGTAGAACAAGTACCTAAGCACTGTGAGGTCAAAGCGCTAATCACTCGTTCACGGGTCGCATTTTTTATGTCAATTTTGCTATGAATCTGCATTGAATGACATGATTTTGGGAAAACCCACAATGCACTGCAGCCACAAAACAAGAGCAAAAATCACTGGGTTTGTTTTGTTACTTGAATACACGCAACTAGATTTTTAATTAAAGGTTGCTCTTGTCCGCCATTTGATTTACTGCTTTCCTGTTAATGAATTTCCTTTTGTTGGTCAAGGTTCTCGCTATGGCTAATTTAAGTGCATTGTGTTTCCAATCAATGACACTTCCCCCCTTTGTGACCTCCCTCCTGTCGCACTTCAAATGAAGTGAAACCCTTGGGAGGGAGGGTTACAAACGCCATCCGGAGAAGACAACAATTAGTGTTCACGGTATGGAGTAAATTGATCGGTGATCGCGGTTAAAACCTCTTGTCAATGCGGTTACCAACATTGACAGTGGAGCTTTAATGAATTTTTCCTGAGAACAAATCCATTTGGGTCTGGCAGTGTATTTTCTTTATCTGCTCTGCATCTGTGTAAGCGCTCAGTCGTACAGGAGTGGTCCATCGATGAAAAGGTTTCTTCAGTCGTCATCTGTACTTCTTTGAAGGTGTCTCTCAGGTAGAGAAGAGGGACCAACCATAGCAGAGTCTGGCACCGCCACGTCTGGACAGTAGGGATATATATAGGGCCGAAACTACCAGCAAAAATATGTTAGTTCGCTGACGAAGCCTCTTGAATAAGAAGAGAAACGTCCGACACCTTCAAAGAAGGACAGATGATGGCTGAAGAAACCTTTTCATCGATGGTTTATCTGCTCTGCTAACATAAAACTATTAGAACGCCTCATCGACTGTGGGGTGAATCACAAGAACACTACTGTAGCTATTCATCAATCTACAGACATTGACGGATACGGTAGAGGTCCCTCTTAGCCAATGAGATGCCAGGAGAGTAGCCAATGGCAGAACAGCTATCAGTATTTTGCATTGGGTAAACTCGGAGATGCGAGTTGTCTTTCGTATCTTGAAATTTCTTCCTTAACGAGAGGCGATATTTTCGTCTTCAGGGTTTTCATAACGAGATGTTCGCGAATTGAGGTTCCACTGGATTGATATTATGATTACGGATCATAGATTGAGGTATATTCCGGATTCATTAAGGACATAAGAAACATTTTAGTGGGAAGTGATAACGGGAAGAGCATCCCGCTAGTTTTTAACACATTCACTGCTATTCACGAATTTACAGTAAAGTCTCGTTATATCGATATCGGATATATAGATAGTCCCGGTTATATCGATACTATTTCTATGCACGCACGGAGAAAATTACATGCAAATAGGGTCGGATATATCGATAGTCCCGGTTATATCGATATTTTTTCGGACTCCCTTGAATATCGATATAACGAGACTTTACTGTATTTGGAAATATGATGTCGAGCGCCATTCCCGAATTTGTTCTAGTTTTATTTTTTTAATGCTTGGGTGCCGATAAAGCGTTAGCCATGACCTCTGGCAATGTTTTTTTCTTTTCCACGAGTGAGTAGCATTTCCCTTTTTGCCATGTTAGCGCTTTGTTCCAGCTTCAGCTGTTGTTAAAGTGCTATATAAACCAATATGTATTTTGTACATCCGCCCCCATTTCAAGATCATATAACTCCAGACCTATATAATTTAGGAATTAACTTTCTGATGAAAATATAGAGTCTAAGAACATAATCTGTTGAAAATTAGATAATAAGTAGACAGTATGAACTTAACACAAGTATAGAGTCTATGGTTCTAACCTTGTATTGAATGTTTATGTTGTCCTAAAACTCAATATTCTCTGGGTCCAGGAATTCAAGTGACAATGACAAAAACCCTGGCACTGGAGTGGACACATTTTTGCACATGTCTGGCAGTGAATGAGTTAAGTGACACATTTATTTGAGAAAGATCAGACGTTGTACAAACAATTCATGTGAGTGCAAAAAAAAGCGATTTTCTGTACAGGAAGAAGCAAAAGAGCAAATTGCTCAAAGGTGTAAAGTGATTTTCATTCATGCAGCAGACCGATAATGAAAGAGTGAAAGACGTACCCCCGCGGCAACAAACCGGCGTCTCTCCGTTGGTCCGGAGACTGTAAACGATTATTTTTCACTCTTGTAAATTGAAATCAAGTCATTGTCCAACCACGGTGAAACAACTTCTCAGACAAAGGCGGACTTTCCGCCCCGTGTCATTAATTTCCTTTTGCTGTGATATAATGACAGCGATGCCATTATGAAATCGTCTGGCATTTCTTCCCATTGATTACGTATGCTTTAATGGACAGAAACCAATTTAGTTTTTGAGACTGTACGTCATGCCGTACAAGTTTCAATTGCAGGGGATGGAACGCTGTAAGTGGAACACACGGTGGCTGTGGGCTAAAAGGACTTGATTAAATCGCAAAAGCTCAGTCGCGATGGCTCCTTCAGGCGAAAGCAAGCTGGCACGAAGCTTCGCCAGATAATTGGACTTTGTGGAGTCAAATTCCGGAGTTCTCGAGGCTCCCCTTTGGCAAACATTTCACGTGATTTCTCCGTCAGATTGCCGCATGCTTTGACCGTGTAACCGTTTTAACAAGAGCCTGACTCTTGATTACCCAATCTGGATACAAACGGGGGCCTTTGAAACCCGTATTACCAACCTAATAGGTATCATACAAAATGAGATGAGAAATATTGAGAAATACAGTAAAGTCTCGTTATATCGATATTCAAGGGAGTCCGAAAAAATATCGATATAACCGGGACTATCGATATATCCGACCCTGTTTGCATGTAATTTTCTCCGTGCGTGCATAGAAATAGTATCGATATAACCGGGACTATCGATATATCCGATATCGATATAACGAGACTTTACTGTATTGATGAAATGTTAACTGTCCTGAGCAATGGAGAGTGTGGAAAACTGGTGAAGAAGTGTATCCAGGCAGGATGGAACGGCTGGAGAAAAATGTCAGGTGTGATGTGTGATAGAAGGCTTTCAGCTAGGATGAAAGAAAATGTGTGTAAAACGGTAGTGAGACCAGACATGATGTTTGGACTGAAGAGAGTACCACTGAAGAAAAGACAGGAAGTAGCGGTAGAGGTAGAAAAGATGAAGATAGCTAGCGAGTTAGATAGCTATCTAATACAGTGAGACCTCAACTTACGAACTTAATTGGTTTCCAGACTGAGTGTGTAAGGCGAAAAGTGTGTATCTCAAAAAAAAAATCCCATAGGAAACCATTAAAATGGGAAAAATCCGTTCCCGGGTTTCCATAAAATATACTTTTCAACTAAATAAGCCTTAGAACTACACACAACATACCTTATTCTATGTATAATAAATGTGCTATTGTATTGTAATGAAAGAAATACACTGCATTGTCTCATAAAGTCACTTTATTTACATTTGTGATGTCATTGATGGCTTGATGGAATGGCGTTGGAGGTCGAAGGTCAAACGGAATTGCTGTTTGGAAAGAGAGGCGCATTACATGAGGACTGTAATTAAAGAAATAAACTGTGCTGCAAAATAAAGTTTTATTTACCTTTTTGATGGTCGCTGATGGCTTATGGAAGGAGAGTCACCTTCCAGAAGGACTGTTGGTAACTTAACCTCTGGTGCTGTTCGGTTGTGTGCTTCCGCCGAAGATCACTCCGCCAGCCGTGGTGGGTGTGTATTATGAAAATAGTGCTTATTATAAGGTTTAATTTTCAGAAATTTGAAGTTTGTAAGACGAAAACTTTGTAAGATATGGTGTTTGTAAGTTGAGATCTCACTGTAGCTAGATAGCTAATAGACAGCAAATACATATCAAGCTAGATAGCCAGCTAGCTAGCCATCTAGCTAGCTAATAGACACCAAATAGATCATCTCCCCGCAAACCGGCGCACTAAGAGGAGGTTTATGGATCTTGTCAAAGAGGAGATGAAGGTCGCTGGTATGAGAGAAGGACACTGATTCGCTGTGGCGGCGCCTGAAGGGAAAAGCCGAAAGGAAAAGAAGAAAATTTGATGAAATGTCAGTAATTAGTCAGACCGTAGGTGGAAACAGGGTCTTTCGTGCGCAGAGGATACATCGATAGTGGTAAGGACTTTGATGAGGATCCATTTCGGTCTTTCCAGGTCAAAGTGCCCTTGCAAATAATGAAAAGGGGGGCTTGAAAAATGATTTTGGTAGAGTCATTTGTCCCAGCGGTCTTCAGCTGAAGCTGCACAGATCATTATGCACGTATACCCTTAAATGGTGTTTTCCGGAATGTGTCCGATTAATCTGACGAGTGTGCCCTCCGAGTGCTAAGAACACGACGGGTGAATTAGTTCTTTATATGAGGTTTTCGTAATAAGTTTCATACCAGGGTGACCCAAAAAATAAAAACGGGCCCCAACTCTAATTAGGCCCCGTTTCTTCGTGTTTTTTGCCGAATGAAATGAAACTTAGGCCTCCGAAGCTCTCTTTCAGCCAATCTCGGGACCGGTTTTGATGCGATCTTAAGGACAGTCTACGCAGGGAAACCCATTTACAGTGATACGAACTTAATTGATTCCCAGACAGAGTGTGTAAGGCGAAAAGTGTGTATCCCAAAAAATAATTTCCCATAGGAAACCATTAAAATGAGAATAATGCGTTCCCAGGTCCCCATAAAACATAATTTTCTACTTTCTAATTTTGTAAGCCTGAAAACTATACAAAATATACCTTATTTTGTTGTATAATAAATGTGCTATGGTATTATAATTAAATAAACAAACTACTGTATAATAAAGTGGTTTTATTTACCTTTGTGATGGTCGTTGATGGCTGGATGGAATGGAGTGGCCGGTTTCCTCAGCATTAAACACTTGGTGAGGAACGTAGCCTTCTTCTTTCACCATCTTGAGGAATGATCCCTTGTAGGTGCTTTTCCTGCGATAATTTTACCCAGTTCCTCATCAATTGTGTTCTGTTTAGCTGGATTGCTAGCTTTTTCCATCAAGTGTACAGATGCTTGTGCAGGTTATTTGTGGAGCCTGATTGATGGGATATTTTAACCTTGCAGTCTACACTCTGCCTTTGAACACAAAGTTGAAACACGTCCAAATGTCACTGTTTTCTATCTATTTTCTCATTCTCTCTCTGACGTCTGCCTGTCTCTTTAATGTTTAACAGCCTCACTCTCTCTCTGTCTGTAACCCCCACCGCCTCACTGCTGCGTTCTTGACCAATCACGTGGCTTTAACCGAAGACTGGGGTGGGGAATAGAGGACAAAAACAGTCGGCGACCATTTTGTTGTTAGGAGAACGGGCTCGTCACATCACTTATTGTGGCGCTCTGTGTGTATCCCGAAAAAAAGTTTGTATGGCAAGGTAAAATTTTCATAAATTTAACGTTTGTATAAAAAGTTCGTAAGCCAAGGGGTTTATAAACCGAGGTATCACTGTACAATATAATAAACTAGGGCATGTGTTTGCACTAAAGCTAACTCTGTTAACACTTTCCGACAAAAGTTTATGAGGTGGAGAAAGATTGGCGCTAAAATGTCGAACTGTCAATTTAGCCTTGGGGATTCCTACACACCACGCTAAACTCCAGTCGTGGCAAGTTGGATCTCTCTAAAAGTACTCATTTGACCGTGAATGTTTTTTCAAGGTTTCTAGAGATTGCCCCGTTTTGTGTGTCACTGATAAACATTGGGGCAAATCCATCATTTGTCGTCGGCTGTCAGACTTGGGAGGGAGAAACAATTAAAGGTTCCTCACGCAGGTCGAGGCGTACCGATAGTCAATGAAGCAAACTGCCTCTGTGTGTGTGTGTGTGTGTGTGTGTGTGTGTGTGTGTGTGTGTGTGTGTGTGTGTGTGTGTGTGTGTGTGTGTGTGTGTGTGTGTGTGTGTGTGTGTGTGTGTGTGTGTGTGTGTTTGTGTGTGTGTGCGTGTGTGTGTGTGTGTGTGTGTGTGTGTGTGTGTGTTTGTGTGTGGCCGCAAGCGATAGATTCATTAGGAAATGCCAGCCAAGCAAAGATGCGCTCGGAAGACAATTAAATGACCTCCAGCGTGAGGCTGAGGGCTCAAGGGGGTTCTGGGAAGAAGTGAGAAAGAAAACGCGACTCACATTAGAGAAAGACGAACAAAGTTTAGCAACTCGGCTGCAATTACAAAGCAATTAAGGCATCTCGGGTAATAAAAAAGACGACGACACAACTAAAATTAACTTATTCAATGCCATTCACAAATTTATTCGGGGATTTGAAAATGTTACCTAGAGCGCCGTTCCCGAATTTGTTTGGGTTTTGTTTTTTCATGCTTGGGTGCCGATAAAGCGCTAGCCATGGCCTCTGGCAATGTTTTTCCCTTCCATAAGGGGGCAGCTTTTCCCTTTTTTCAATATTAGCGCTGCGTTCCAGCTTCAGCCGTTGTTGAAGTGCTATGAAAACTAATATGTATGCACTGCATTGTATTTGGACATTTGTGGAGCCCGATTGATGGGAATTTTAACCTTGCAGTCTACACTGCTTTTGAACTATCAAAGTTGAAACGAGTCCAAATTTCACTGTTTTCTATCCATTTTGTCACTCTCTCACTGTCGTCTCCCTGTCTCTTTACTGTTTAAACCACCTCCCCTCACTGCTGCGTTCTTGACCAATCATGTGGCTTTAACCGACGACTGGGGGCGGAGAATAGAGGACCAAAACAGGTCGGCTGCCATTTTGTTGTTAGGAGAACGGGCTCGTTCGCGAACGACACATCACTCATTGTGGCAGCTCTGTGTGTATCCCGAAAAATAGTTTGCATGCCAAGGTAAAAATTTCATAAACCGAAAAGATCGTAAGCCAAGGGGTTCGTAAACCGAGGTATCACTGTAACTAGTTTTCCAATCTGAAGTCAATAATAATGACTGTTATTGAGGTTTACATACGACAATTTAATATTTTTGATTCGGATTTTTGCAAGCAACATGGCACTTGACATGCTTGATTTGCTTTCACGAACCGAATAAAATGAAGTGGCGGGCCAGATTTGGCCCCCGGGCCTTGGCTTTGACACCTGTGGGTTACATGAACAACTCTAAATGCTCCTCTGGAGCGTCGAGATGTGCTGAACATTTGAATCAGGTGTGTTAGCCAATTGAGACTTGTAAAAGATGCATCATAGCGGCTACCTCGAAGGGAGTTTGAGACCTCTGGATAGACAAGACCAAATACAGTAAAGTCTCGTTATATCGATATCGGATATATCGATAGTCCCGGTTATATTGATACTATTTCTATGCACGCACGGAGAAAATTACATGCAAACAGGGTCGGATATATCGATAGTCCTGGTTATATCGATATTTTTTCGGATTCCCTTGAATATCGATATAACGAGACTTTACTGTACTTCCATCACATTCTGTCAGTCAGGTGAAGACCGAGTGTTGATTTGAAGATGCTACCCGCTATATAAAAAGAAATACAGTAAAGTCTCGTTATATCGATATTCTCGGGAGTCGGAAAAAATATCAATATAACCGAACTATCGATATATCCGATCCTGCGGCATGTACATTTTCTCCTTGCGTTCATAGAAATAGTATCGTAATAAGCAGTACTATCGATATAACCGATATCGATATAACGAGACTTTACTGTAGTTAGCATTCCAACAGCACTGTCAGCAAGTATAACTCCGTACGCTCTCCGGGTCATAAATTGACAATGTGTGACGTTATCGCTCGGCGAGATGACATCAATGTCCGCCCACGGGCACGGCGGTATAGCTATATCATTTTATTTGCACATGCATATTCCCTCGCCCCTCTGTGCTAACGGTGAGGAATTCCCTTTTATCAGCACAGTGCAGAAGAATACACCCCGAGCCGGGCGGGGGTAAATGACATGAAAATTGCTTTGGTGGCTGAAGTACAGAGGCAATTAAAAGTGACGGCAAATGTAATTTTGATCAAAACGATCACTGCGGCTTATTAAAAAAAAGGAGGCGGCGGAAAACGCGCAAGGACAAAGGAAATTTAAAGGACAACCGATGCCATTGGACAAGTTGTGTCCATAATTTGTAAAATCACTTCAAATGACTTCTACTGAGCGTATTTTACAGCGATTCCACCGCACATAGCTATATTTTACGTTTTAAGACTCGCGCTGAATATTCAGGAAGTCTTGGTTTCGAGTTAGTGACGAGTCCTCACCCTACGTCACTGAAGGAACGCCCCTGACTGAGAAAGCGACACCCAATGCATTTTGGGTACTTTGTTTGGTCTGAAAACATCGTGTTGATCCGTGTTGATGGCAAAATTAGAAGGAAAACACATAAATAATGTGATGGTGAATCGTTGTGCGTTGCACCAAGACTACTATTTGATACTAGTTGCCACAAATTCCCAGCAGACAAATCAGCCCGTTTCCAACGGAGCTTGGGCGCCATCTTGTGCATTTTCTGGGACGCTACATTGGAGTCCAGATGCCTCAAAATGAGACGGAAGGACTTCTTTAATCGATTGCAAACATTGATGCTTTCCTCTTCAGAACTATTTGAATCATATTCATAACTGGATGAGTAACAAGAAAGCATCTTCTCCGAATCTGAAGCCATTGTTTTGATTCTAGAGTAAGGCAAGACGTCCTGGCGTGACGTCACGAACAAGGGGGCAGGACCTTCTGAAACTCGCCATTTCCGAGGTTTTGGTTATTATTGCATTAGATAAATATAAATTTAGCAGCAAAATCCACACATTTTTGATTAGACATTTATCATAATCTGGACTGCTAATGCCACTATGGTAAAGTCACTGGCGGCCATTTTATGTTGCCAATCACTGAACTCACCTTGCTTGAAATGCGCTGTTTTTTTCAGTGAAATTAATAAACAACCAAACGAACAATTATCTTTAATAAAAAAAATAATTAATAATTCAACCAATCAATCAATAAATACTGTAAATAGCAGCAGTTGTCAGTAACAGAGGCAGTTCAAGATGGCTCCCACCTGTCTCCATTTTGTACAGGTTATTATAGATGCCCACGGTTTTTATCCACAGCCAATTTTGCCACGAGGCCATCTAAAAAAAAAAAAGACATCGCAGTTGCGCAAATGACAACCAAATACTCTATTTTTGTGATTGGTCATGTGTTTTTCGCAAATTCAACCGCCATTCGTCCTTACCTGAGCAACTGTGATGTCATTTTCAGTTGACAGTGAACGGCAAAATGGACGCCGCCTGAGATGGCTAAACATTTCCTCATTTCGTGCTCAATTTTTAATCCATAAACACAAGAATCAAACCCCTGAAGATGGAGGACACTGATTCTCTGTGGCGACCCCTTGAAGGGAAAAGCCGAAAGGAAAAAGAAGAAGAAACACGACATTAACCCGAATGGCCTGTTTCGACTTGGGAGAACATCCTGTATTATTGCCAGGGACATTTTTGGATATGACTTCCCCTTTAAATATACATTATGCGTATTTCTAGGTCAAATAATATTCAACGTTTCCCCTGAGGTGTTCTTGATTTTTTTTGAGCTGCATGGTGGGCTCTCGCCAAAGTCATTTTCATTTTACTGCTTATGAGGGAATAGATAGTACATACGCAGTTGATGACTTTGCCCTCCCTCCTCACATTGCATATTCCTAACTTTGTGAGCCTTTTTACTCTTGACTGTCAGCGCATGACTGTTTTAATTTATACCCGGGCTTTAAAAAAAATCGTTATTGAGCAATTGAGAGGCCAAGTGGTGCAAGCAATAACATGAATAATCCATTAGTTGTTCCTGTAAGACTGAACGAGAGTGAGACCTCAATCACCATCAGACTCAGGGGGAGTGTAACCAGGTGGTGGCAGCATTAGCTTCCCCCTCGAAATCTAACCGGATTTACGTCTAGATCATTCTCATCCATCTTGCTACAGGATAGTCACTATACTGTATACTGTATAAAATATCGCTTGACTCATTCGCTGCCATTTCCGAATTTATTCGAGAATTGAAAATATGACGTAGAGCGTCATTCTTGCGGGGGGTGCCGATATAGCGCTGGCCAGACCTCTGACAATGTTTTTTTTCCCTTCCACAAGGGGGCAGCATTTGGCTTTTGTCCACATTAGCTTCAGCTGTTTTAAAGCGCTATACAGTGATAGCTAAGCTCACAAACTTAATTGGTTCCCAGAAAGTGTGTGTAAAGCGAAAAGTTCCGTCTGGCGAACATTTATTTCCCATAAGAAACCATTAAGATGAGAATAATCCGTTCCCAGGTCCCCATAAAACATACTTTTCTACAAAAATAAACCTGAAAACTACACAAAATATACCTTATTTTATGTATAATAAACGTAATACTGTATTGTAATTGAAGAAATAAACTGTACTGTATGATAAAGTCGTTTTATTTACCTTTGTGATGGTCGTTGATGGCTGGATGGAATGGAGTGGCCGGTTTCCTCAGCATTAAACACTTGGTGAGGAACGTAACCTTCTTCTTTCACCATCTTGAGGAATGATCCCTTGTAGGTGCTTTTCCTGCGATAATTTTACCCAGTTCCTCATCAATTGTGTTCTGTTTAGCTGGGTTGCTAGCTTTTTCCATCAAGTGTACAGATGGCTTGTGCGGGTTATTTGTGGAGCCTGATTGATGGGATATTTTAACCTTGCAGTCTACACTCTGCCTTTGAACACAAAGTTGAAACACGTCCAAATGTCACTGTTTTCTATCTATTTTATTTTGGATGTAGTTTCCTCTTGACGATATCCGAGTGAAGATGCTGTGCTTTCTCGGCGATAATACCTTCACTCACACTGTGTCCTGCTAGCTAGTTTTCGTTAATCCAAATCAACAGAAGTTTTTCAACCTCTTCTATTGCCTGAGTCCTTCGCTTAGACCCCACACACACACACCCATGCCGCTCCACACACAGCATATTTCCTTGCCAAAAAGCTGAAATTTTTAACAGCTTCTTAAAGATGTTTGAAATGCATCGGAAGTGTTGATCCGAATCGTGCGTTGTATGTGAATCCACCAGTGCAAAATACGCAGCCGGGGGGTTGGGGCGGAGCAACGGAAGCCAACATTGGTTTGCCTTTTGAATCATCTTTCAGCAATATCTCAAGTCGTTCCGCGCTGATTTCCTCTTGCCTAATTTCTATTTCAAAGATGATTGCCCCTCTTTATGTAGACACCACGTGTGTGCGCTTAATATTGTTTAGTCAAAGGGTTTTGTGTCTTTGAACAAAAGACTACAAGCGTTCTAGAGATAACTACTAAACTGATAGTAATAATAATAATTATTATTATAATAATAATCATCATCATCATCATAATAATAATAATTTCCAAGTGCCTTTTAAAACTCTCAAGGACACTTTACAGTCACTTGATTTTTTTTGTGAGGGTGAGCAGCGGCACTCTGTGGCGACCCCTTGAAGGGAAAAGCCGAAAGGAAAAAGAAGAAGAAACACGACATTAACCCGAATGGCCTGTTTCGACTTGGGAGAACATCCTGTATTATTGCCAGGGACATTTTTGGATATGACTTCCCCTTTAAATATACATTATGCGTATTTCTAGGTCAAATAATATTCAACGTTTCCCCTGAGGTGTTCTTGATTTTTTTTGAGCTGCATGGTGGGCTCTCGCCAAAGTCATTTTCATTTTACTGCTTATGAGGGAATAGATAGTACATACGCAGTTGATGACTTTGCCCTCCCTCCTCACATTGCATATTCCTAACTTTGTGAGCCTTTTTACTCTTGACTGTCAGCGCATGACTGTTTTAATTTATACCCGGGCTTTAAAAAAAATCGTTATTGAGCAATTGAGAGGCCAAGTGGTGCAAGCAATAACATGAATAATCCATTAGTTGTTCCTGTAAGACTGAACGAGAGTGAGACCTCAATCACCATCAGACTCAGGGGGAGTGTAACCAGGTGGTGGCAGCATTAGCTTCCCCCTCGAAATCTAACCGGATTTACGTCTAGATCATTCTCATCCATCTTGCTACAGGATAGTCACTATACTGTATACTGTATAAAATATCGCTTGACTCATTCGCTGCCATTTCCGAATTTATTCGAGAATTGAAAATATGACGTAGAGCGTCATTCTTGCGGGGGGTGCCGATATAGCGCTGG
Source organism: Hippocampus bargibanti (assembly GCF_051943395.1). Classification (NCBI taxonomy): domain Eukaryota; kingdom Metazoa; phylum Chordata; class Actinopteri; order Syngnathiformes; family Syngnathidae; genus Hippocampus; species Hippocampus bargibanti. The sequence continues at coordinate 3,453,364 of NC_142738.1, read as the reverse complement.
CCAGACCTCTGACAATGTTTTTTTTCCCTTCCACAAGGGGGCAGCATTTGGCTTTTGTCCACATTAGCGGTTTGTTACAGCTTCAGCTGTTTTAAAGCGCTATACAGTGATAGCTAAGCTCACAAACTTAATTGGTTCCCAGAAAGTGTGTGTAAAGCGAAAAGTTCCGTCTGGCGAACATTTATTTCCCATAAGAAACCATTACAATGAGAATAATCCGTTACCAGGTCCCCATAAAACATACTTTTCTACAAAAATAAGCCTGAAAACTACACAAAATATACCTTATTTTATGTATAATAAACGTGCTACTGTATTGTAATTGAAGAAATAAACTGTACTGCATGATAAAGTCGTTTTATTTACCTTTGTGATGGTCGTTGATGGCTGGATGGAATGGAGTGGCCGGTTTCCTCAGCATTAAACACTTGGTGAGGAACGTAACCTTCTTCTTTCACCATCTTGAGGAATGATCCCTTGTAGGTGCTTTTCCTGCGATAATTTTACCCAGTTCCTCATCAATTGTGTTCTGTTTAGCTGGGTTGCTAGCTTTTTCCATCAAGTGTACAGATGGCTTGTGCGGGTTATTTGTGGAGCCTGATTGATGGGATATTTTAACCTTGCAGTCTACACTCTGCCTTTGAACACAAAGTTGAAACACGTCCAAATGTCACTGTTTTCTATCTATTTTATTTTGGATGTAGTTTCCTCTTGACGATATCCGAGTGAAGATGCTGTGCTTTCTCTGCGATAATACCTTCACTCACACTGTGTCCTGCTAGCTAGTTTTCGTTAATCCAAATCAATAGAAGTTTTTCAACCTCTTCTATTGCCTGAGTCCTTCGCTTAGACCCCACACACACACACCCATGCCGCTCCACGCACAGCATATTTCCTTGCCAAAAAGCTGAAATATTTAACAGCTTCTTAAAGATGTTTGAAATGCATCGGAAGTGTTGATCCGAATCGTGCATTGTATGTGAATCCACCAGTGCAAAATACGCAGCCGGGGGGTTGGGGCGGAGCAACGGAAGCCAACATTGGTTTGCCTTTTGAATCATCTTTCAGCAATATCTCAAGTCGTTCCGCGCTGATTTCCTCTTGCCTAATTTCTATTTCAAAGATGATTGCCCCTCTTTATGTAGACACCACGTGTGTGCGCTTAATATTGTTTAGTCAAAGGGTTTTGTGTCTTTGAACAAAAGACTACAAGCGTTCTAGAGATAACTACTAAACTGATAGTAATAATAATAATTATTATAATAATAATCATCATCATAATAATAATAATAATTTCCAAGTGCCTTTTAAAACTCTCAAGGACACTTTACAGTCACTTGATTTTTTTTGTGAGGGTGAGCAGCGGCAGCCATTCGCGCCAGCGTTCACTCTACCCGGAAGTAACTCAAATAGATAGAGACCTAGCCAGCCAGCTAATAGATAGTTTATAGATAGCCAGATGCGCCATATAGCTAATAGATAGCTAGCTACATGCTTAGCCAGACAGCTACTGGATAGCTAACTGGATAGTCAGCCAGCAAGCTAACAGATAGATAATAGTTAGCTAATAAATAGCAAATAGATAGCTAGCTAGGTAGCCATCTAGATAGCTAGATAGCTGGATAGCGAGATAAATGAAAAGAAGTGAAGAGAGAAAAAAGTCAAGAGAAAAGGAAAAAAATGCTAAGCTAAGCCGCAGGGTCATCTTTTGAAGAAAATGAAAGCTTTTGGGTCTTTACAGTCACAGGATAAGTATTTCTGCGGGTGAGCAGCGGGAGCCACACGCGCCAGCGTTCACTCAATCCGGAAGTAAATCAAATACTGTAGATAGAAAGCTAGCTAGCTATTGTATAGCGAATAAATAGCTAATAGATAGCCAGATAGCTAACAGCTAGCCAGCTAATAGCTAGGCGGAAGTATACGCCGAAGTATGTCAGGTATTTCAACACCTACACTGTAAGTAAAGAATCTGCTTTAAATCAGCTAATAGCTAGCTCACTAACTAATGGATAGCTAATAGATAGCCAGATAGCCAATCATAGGATACATTTTGCTAGCAAACCGAACACGCAGACTTTAATAATGACTCCGGGATACAAAAAAAAACCCCATCAATAACGGTACCATAGTGTGAATGAATCCTTGACAATAATACATTTAAAAGTAAACAATACAACCCAGGCACATTTTTAAATACTGTACATGGCACATAAACACAAGGGTTTTGTATTTTATAATGTTTCAAACCAACATTCAGATTAATTCAGTACCGACGCATTCTCCTGTTAAATTATAATAATAAAAAACTATGTTCGAGTTTAAAATTATAAGTAAAATAGGTTTTGTTGTGTTTTTTTTAAGATCCATTCGCCAAAATGTGTTCTGAAATAACGGCGGACCAGCTAGATATAAATTTGTATTGATTTATTATTTTTGAATTGATCAGCTAACGCTCATTAAAAGACATGATGACATCACAGAGAAGCTACGTTGGGGATGTATCTAGGCCGTTTTCTCTTTGCAATGCGGCGTCTTACAAAAAGTTAATTACAAAACAGTTTGCTCCTGATTTGCACTTAAAGGACAACCGACGTCACTTTTTTGTTTCCTAACTGACATCAGAAAAATGTTTTATAGCATTTAAAATACCCAAAACACGCCGTATCATATTTTTAGTCAAATGCAAAACACCAATAAAAATGACTTAAAGTGTCCAAAATCTGCAAAAAGATTGAGCTGCGAATTGGATGATTTTCAGAAAGTCCCGCCCCCAGTCCGTGACGTCACGCCAAGACGTCTTGCATTGCTGGAGAATCAAAACAATGGCTTCAGATTCGGAGAATATGCTTTCTTGTTACACATCCAGTTATGAATATGATTCAAATAGTTCTGAAGAAGAAAGCATACATGTTTGCAATCGATTAAAGAATTTATTCCGTGTCATTTTGAGGCATCAGGGGTGGGAAATGTCGCACCCAAAAAAGGCAGAACATGGCGACAAAGCCGTGTAAGGAATTAATCAGCCCGTTTCCACAGGCTGATTAATTCCTTACATGAAGCCTTGTTGCCCTATTCTGCCTCTTTTTGGTCCTACACGAAGTTTTCAGACCAAACAAGTACAGCAAAATGCATTGACGAGATGGAAGGACTGCTACAATGCATCTTTTTTTCGGTCGGGGGCGTTCCTTCAGTGACGTAGGGTGAGGACTCGTCACCAACTCAAAAACAAGACTTGCGGAATATTCAGCGCGAGTCTTAAAAGGTAAAATATAGCTATATGCGATGGAATCTTTGTCAAATACGCTCAGCAGAAGTCATTTGACGACATTTTACAAATTATGGACACAACTTGTCCGGAGACGTCGGTTGTCCTTTAATTAAAGGGAACTTTGATGTATGCCCTAATGACTTTCTAAAAACCTGAGGCTAAACGTACAAAGTGGCATGATTGGGATTATCAATCTAAAAAAAAAAAAAAAACACGATTGGCCTAAAAGTGTTGCAAAATTAATCATCACTGCAAAGGAAAGTAGTTTTTCGGCTGTGGTGTATTAAAACATTCTAAAAAATGAAATAAAAGGAGAAATACCACAGTGCGTGGTCTTTAATATGAAGCAGTGCTTGAATAAAAAATGAAGCGGGTTGCGCATGACTACCGACTCAATTTACACGGTAGAAAAATTGTACACAGGTAATAATTCAGTCGGCCTGAACCAGTTTGTCATCCGGTTTAATGGGCCACGCGTAGCGAATGTTTTTGGAGGAAATATCTTTGTAGAAATATGCAGAAGCTCCTTAAAGGACAACCGACGCCTCCGGACAAGTTGTGTCCATAATTTGTAAAATCACTTGAAATGACTTCTACTGAGCGTATTTTACAAAGATTCCACCGCATATAGCTATATTTTACGTTTTAAGACTCGCGCTGAATATTCAGGAAGTCTTGTTTTCGAGTTGATGACGATGCCTGAGCGACACACAATGCATTTTGGGTACTTTGTTTGGTCTGAAAACTTCGTGTTGGTCTGTGTTGATGGCAAAATTAGAAGGAAAACACATAAATAATGCGATGGTGAATCGTTGTGTGTTGCACCAAGACTACTATTTGATACTAGTTGACACAAATTCCCAGCAGACAAATCAGCCCATTTTCAACGGAGCTTGGGCGCCATCTTGTGCATTTTCTGGGACGCTACATTCTGACGGCTCGAATTAATACAGGATGACTTCTTTAATCGATTGCAAACATGTATGCTTTCCTCTTCAGAACTATTTGAATCATCTTCATAACTGGATGAGTAACAAGAAAGCATATTTTCCGAATCTGAAGCCATTGTTTTGATTCTCGAGCAAGGCAAGACATCCTGGCGTGATGTCACGAACGGGACCTTCTGAAACTTACCACTTCCGGTTTCAAATTGAAGTATTTTTTAGACAATTTAAGTCATTTTTATTGGTGTTTTGCGTTTGACTAAAAATATCAGTCTGCGTGTTTTGGGAATTTTAGATGCTATAAAACGTTTTTCTGATGTCACTTTGGAAGCAAAAAAGTGATGTCGGTTGTCTTTTAATGTTCGTAAGGTGAAAAGTTTGTACGCTTAAGCGTTTGTAAGCTGAGGTATCACTGTATATGGAAAAAGTTTGAAGATACACCATTCATTGGGGGTGCACCTTATACTCTGGTGCGCATTATACACCGGAAAATGATACATATCAGACCACTCCAAACATACCGAACTTCAGGTGTCAATCAGAACGCGAACGCTGTTGACATTCCCACCCCGGAATCAAACATGGTTCATCTTCTCCCCCTCGTCGTCCCCCGTTGAACGGATGCAATACTTTGTTTGAGCCTCTTGGTGAACAAGTGGCTCACCCGTCCACAGTAGGAATCAGTGGCGTTCTGTAGAGATGCTTCCAGTGGCTGGAGTAGTGAAGTCTCCATGTTGTCGCCGAAGGGATACTGGAAAGGAAATGGCGGACATTACTCACCGATTATGCTTTTTTAGCTGTTGACTCATAATCACAAAGTGCAACTAGCGTTAACCGCCTGCGCTAGTAGATCCACTTGAGCACCTTTTTTTTTTTAGCTAGCCACCTTTTTTTTTTTAGCTTGAAAGGCTCCCCCGGGGGGGCTTTTTATTGCAAACAAAACGACAAACCCAACCCAGACGAAACTTTCCGACACAATGCTTAAAAGCGAGAAATGATGTCGACGTTTGCTTGCATTCTTTTACTACTCTCCTGTAAATACGAAGCAATCGCACTTTTACGGCACCCTCATTTGACTCCTGTTTGGTCCTACACGAAGTTTTCAGACCAAACAAGTACAGCAAAATGCATTGACGAGATGGAAGGACTGCTACAATGCATCTTTTTTTCGGTCGGGGGCGTTCCTTCAGTGACGTAGGGTGAGGACTCGTCACCAACTCAAAAACAAGACTTGCGGAATATTCAGCGCGAGTCTTAAAAGGTAAAATATAGCTATATGCGATGGAATCTTTGTCAAATACGCTCAGCAGAAGTCATTTGACGACATTTTACAAATTATGGACACAACTTGTCCGGAGACGTCAGTTGTCCTTTAATTAAAGGGAACTTTGATGTATGCCCTAATGACTTTCTAAAAACCTGAGGCTAAACGTACAAAGTGGCATGATTGGGATGAACACGATTGGCCTAAAAGTGTTGCAAAATTAATCATCATTGCAAAGGAAAGTAGTTTTTCGGCTGTGGTGTATTAAAACAGTCTAAAAAATGAAATAAAAGGAGAAATACCACAGTGCGTGGTCTTTAATATGAAGCAGTGCTTGAATAAAAAATGAAGCGGGTTGCGCATGACTACCGACTCAATTTACACGGTAGAAAAATTGTACACAGGTAATAATTCAGTCGGCCTGAACCAGTTTGTCATCCGGTTTAATGGGCCACGCGTAGCGAATGTTTTTGGAGGAAATATCTTTGTAGAAATATGCAGGAGCTCCTTAAAGGACAACCGACGCCTGTGGACAAGTTGTGTCCATAATTTGTAAAATCACTTGAAATGACTTCTACTGAGCGTATTTTACAAAGATTCCACTTCATATAGCTATATTTTACGTTTTAAGACTCGCGCTGAATATTCAGGAAGTCTTGTTTTCGAGTTGATGACGATGCCTGAGCGACACACAATGCATTTTGGGTACTTTGTTTGGTCTGAAAACTTCGTGTTGGTCTGTGTTGATGGTGAAATTAGAAGGAAAACATAAATAATGCGATGGTGAATCGTTGTGTGTTGCACCAAGACTACTATTTGATACTAGTTGACACAAATTCCCAGCAGACAAATCAGCCCATTTTCAACGGAGCTCGGGCGCCATCTTGTGCATTTTCTGGGACGCTACATTCTGACGGCTCGAATTAATACAGGATGACTTCTTTAATCGATTGCAAACATGTATGCTTTCCTCTTCAGAACTATTTGAATCATCTTCATAACTGGATGAGTAACAAGAAAGCATATTTTCCGAATCTGAAGCCATTGTTTTGATTCTCGAGCAAGGCAAGACATGCTGGCGTGATGTCACGAACAAGGGGGCGGGACCTTCTGAAACTGACCACTTCCGGTTTCAAATTGAAGTATTTTTTAGACAATTTAAGTCATTTTTATTGGTGTTTTGCGTTTGACTAAAAATATCAGTCTGCGTGTTTTGGGAATTTTAGATGCTATAAAACGTTCTTCTGATGTCACTTAGGAAGCAAAAAAGTGATGTCGGTTGTCTTTTAATGTTCGTAAGGTGAAAAGTTTGTACGCTTAAGCGTTTGTAAGCTGAGGTATCACTGTATATGGAAAAAGTTTGAAGATACACCATTCATTGGGGGTGCACCTTATACTCTGGTGCGCATTATACACCGGAAAATGATACATATCAGACCACTCCAAACATACCGAACTTCAGGTGTCAATCAGAACGCGAACGCTGTTGACATTCCCACCCCGGAATCAAACATGGTTCATCTTCTCCCCCTCGTCGTCCCCCGTTGAACGGATGCAATACTTTGTTTGAGCCTCTTGGTGAACAAGTGGCTCACCCGTCCACAGTAGGAATCAGTGGCGTTCTGTAGAGATGCTTCCAGTGGCTGGAGTAGTGAAGTCTCCATGTTGTCGCCGAAGGGATACTGGAAAGGAAATGGCGGACATTACTCACCGATTATGCTTTTTTAGCTGTTGACTCATAATCACAAAGTGCAACTAGCGTTAACCGCCTGCGCTAGTAGATCCACTTGAGCACCTTTTTTTTTTTAGCTAGCCACCTTTTTTTTTTTAGCTTGAAAGGCTCCCCCGGGGGGGCTTTTTATTGCAAACAAAACGACAAACCCAACCCAGACGAAACTTTCCGACACAATGCTTAAAAGCGAGAAATGATGTCGACGTTTGCTTGCATTCTTTTACTACTCTCCTGTAAATACGAAGCAATCGCACTTTTACGGCACCCTCATTTGACTCCTGTTTGGCCACACATTAGGTTACTCAAAGCGCACTTTCTTTATTATCTTTCATATAGCACCACAGGCTGTAAAGCACCATTAACGGCCATGCATCGATTTTTTTATTTTTATGTGGATGCTGCCTGCCGCTGCGTCGTCCGCATCGCCATCACGACGCCTCTAACTAGCATCAGCACTAAAGATTTTATAACTCTTTGGTGGGTCAGGCCAGCGTAATGGTAGTGCCCTTTATTGCACGCGCCTCGGCTGGATGGGAGAGGCTGGCCTGAGACGCGGGGCTGACTAAGGCAACACTTGGTGGGAGGGAAATGAAAGTTTCTTTCCGGAATTGCCTCCTGTAGGCTTTGAAGGAACTTGTCCCCGAAGGACTGAGTGGGAACAAATTGTGAGTGGGCTCGATGGGCTGGAGCAATAGGAAGCAGCTATAAAAAAATGTGACATAAAACAGCTTGTAAGCGGGAACGAAACGTTCTCAGGGTTCCATGTTGCTTTTTTTTTTCAAACTACGGGAGGCTGACTGATGGGAGAACTGTACAAGGGCTTTGGGTGTGGCAACCAGTTCAGTTTCTCACCGTTCAGTATGAAATTTCAACCGTGACAATGATTTGTTCAGACTTTGCAAACTGCCTGTACTGTATTTGAATCGTTTTTAACTCATTCGCTGCGGGCGGTTCACAAATAGCTGCGGTCGTATTATTATGAGGCACGATAGTTAGAAACCATGATTGTAATATTTCTCCCTTTTGGTCGTCGTACACCAGTGAAGAACTTCAACTTTTATTATTAGATCACTTCAAAACAAAGTTGTATTTGATGTTCAGTGCATATAGCTATCTGACTCGCTAGCAATCTAGCTACCTATCTACAGTAAAGTCTCGTTATATCGATATCGGATATATCGATAGTCCCGGTTATATCGATACTATTTCTATGCACACACGGAGAAAATTACATGCAAACAGGGTCGGATATATCGATAGTCCCGGTTATATCGATATTTTTTCGGACTCCCTTGAATATCGATATAACGAGACTTTACTGTATTAGCTAGCTTGCTTTCTGTCTATTTGAGTTACTGCTGGGTTGAGTGAACGCTGGCACGTGTGGCTGCATCTATCTATCTATCTATCTATCTATCTATCTATCTATCTATCTATCTATCTATCTATCTATCTATCTATCTATCTATCTATCTATCTATCTATCTATCTATCCATCCATCCATCCATCCATCCATCCATCCATCTATCTATCTATCTATCTATCTATCCATCCATCCATCTATCCACCTAGCTAGCTAGCTATTTATTCATGCATTTGTCGATGTTTATATATGTATTTATTTATGTATTTGTTTCTATTTATTTTTTATTCATTTCTTTCTTTATTTATTTTTGATTCACAACACGGTCAGATTATTTATTCAATTTGTTCATTGTCGGTGGCGTGTACCTGCCGAACGGCCTCGTAGACGGCTCTAAACGCCGGTTGCTTTTCGTTATGGTAAACTCCCCTGCTACCGTGGAGTATGAAGACACCATCTTTCTCAGCTTGCCGGCAGTTGAGGCCATAGACGCAATGGTCCGGACGGTAGTTCCACTGGCAGGGGAACACGTAAAGGCTTTCTGTAACAGGGCAAGAACGATTCAGTTTAATAAGAAATCACTTGTTGGCCTGTCAAATGCACGCGTACCCACCCGGGTTGTGATGAAATATGATATTGAGAAGGTCTTGGTCGCCCCAGGTGATGTTGAGTTTATACTTTTGGAGGAGGGGCATTAGCATTTCACTCCAGTGAAGCGCGACTGCAGTCATGTCATTCTAGAAGGAATCAAAAGAAAAGTCAACCTCTTTGAAAAATAGTATTTTCGCGTCACCTCTGGTAGCTAATTCTACCAAGACTTCATCTGAAGTGAAGGAAACAGTTGCTTGGTGGAGTGTCGAACCGAATGGTGACATTGACCTCATGTGGACAGTTTTGGTAGTGTAACTACTTTCCAAACCTACCATTAATTTTACTCTTTCACTTTCATTAACTTTACTGTTCATGTAAATATGATGTTAAGTTTATTATTACACAACATCTTACAACATTTACCATTTTCGCTCTATATAATTAACTCATTCACTGCCAGATGATGTGCAAAAACGTGTCCACTCCAGCACCAGGGTTTTTGTCATTGTCACTCAAATTGCAGGACTCACAGAATATTGAGTTTTAGGATGATATAAACATTCAAAGCAGCGTTAGAACCCTTACACTCTCTTTTTTCATCAGGAAAAAAAAGAGTTAATTCTTAAATTATATGGGTCTGGAGTTATCGGAGATTGAAATGGGGGCGACTGTATAAAGGCAAATTAATTTGGGAATGGCAGTGAATGAGTTAACTATTCACTTCCTGAAATGAATCCAACTTTACACCAAAATGAAATTCACCTTAAAAAAAGTTTCCCTGAGTCGTGTCATGTTCATGAGCATGACTCCTGAGTTGACACCAGTGTTGCCGTAGTAAGGGTGGCGGGCGAAACGGTTGTACCAGCCGATACGAGGCTCCTCGTGCTCCGGGGCCATGGCGGCCAGCTGGCTCTTGTTGAACTGTGTAAAGAAGGCCCAGATGTCCTCCACGGGCTGTAGAAAAAGGATATCTGTGTCCACGTAGAGCAAAGAGTCCACTTCTTTTAGTATTAGCTGGGGTGAGAAGACAAAAGTGACTTAATATGAGGACAATTGGCTAATGTCTGCTTGTTAATGTTAAAATGAGCAAAGAACCTACAGGTAAAAAGAGTCGTTGAGAGGCACATGGTTTGAAGAGCTTCTTCCATTCTTTCTCATTGCCGCTGGGGAAAGTGATGGGGTAAATGGTAAAGTTAAACTTTGTCTGAGCTGATCTCGGCCAGGAGTGCAGCTTTAAAGAAAAATGACAATAGAAGAAAAAACACAATTATTATTGATTCTTGGACAGTGTAGAGTAGTAGACAATCAAGTTAGTCCATAATTTAACTTTTAAAGCACTTAATTAAATGACTTTGTTTGTATGGAGGGAAAACTGAACTATGTTAGGGTGTGCTCGATCACTGGAATAGACACTCACCGCATTTCGAAAGCTGTCCTGTAGCTCGTCATCGGCAAAGATGTGAAATTTGAGAGGCTTTTTGCTGAATAGGATGGCAGACTTGAGCATGGTGAGCGTCTCATCCAGCCTCGGGCCACAAGCCACTACGGCTATGTGACTGCTTTCATTATTGTCGTCTTCTGCGTCAGAGTCCATTCTGTCCCTAACAGCCAAGACACATTTAAATCAGACTCAATAGTTGTTCAGAAGTAAGCAGACGCCCAGTTAGCTCTGTTGGGTCTTACTTGCCATTAAGTTTTTCGGGGAGAACACTTGCATTCTAATAAGAGTGCGCTGCATGTACATAACACACTTCTATACTAATGGCCTAGCCCTAGAAGGTGAAAAATCACCTGACTTGTTTATCGACGAAGAGCATATAAAACACACAAATTATGTCGTTATTAATGTATAAAATGCACATCGCAAAGAGCGGCACTTTACAGTCTGTAAACACAAAGTACAACACAGTGACTGGGATTGTGCAATTAAAGCAGCTTGTTAAAAGCCCATGAGGCATTTGGGATGGCAACAACACAAGTTTTATCTCTCTGTGTGTAGCCACTAAACACTTGCGGCGCTGCTTATTACAGTCCTAAGTATCTTTCTAGGAAATGCACAAAATCAGTCATACCTAAATGATGATTCCAAAAAGCACTTCAGTCCACAAACATCAGCAGGAAACCTCCAAAACGGATCCCAGTAAGAGACTGACAATGATTTACACCTAGCGGAGTAAAAAAGACCATCTTTTTGGTTGCTTTTCTTAAACATTAGCAATTTTGTGTGACGGGATTATGAGAATTAAAGGGTGTTAACAGGTGGCGTTGGTTTGCGGTAGCTAAGTAATTGGCGAATTAATGATGTGATAACACATAATATTACTGTACTCGCTCTAAGTAAACCAGTGAATCAATTTGTATTTACTAGTAGTGAAACTCATTCGTGTGTTACGTACAGCAATAAATGACTAATTATGAGTTTTATTATATGATACCGTTTCAATATCGCGTTTCCTATATTTTAAAGCGGGTATTACAGCATCGGTAAGTAGTAACGCATTCGTTGTAAATTAGGCGACATAGCTAATGTAGCTTTAGCTACCTGACCGGCTGGGGGCCCCGAGGGCCTTTCAATCCGGGCTTTTTCCTGAGAGCGTTCCCCGCGTCAGTACTCCTTCCGGCGGGTGTCCTCAGCTCGCGAGGCCCCCGCCCGTCGGTGTCCTCCAATGTAGATGCGAGACGATTGAACACGTACAGCGATGAAAAAAATGCGAACGCCGTGCACAGGAGCAATGAACGCCGATAACAGCGCATCCTGTGTTCTGCGGGTTCTCGACAAAATGTCGGTTAACCTCCTCTGCCCACATAGAGACTGAGTTAATCAAGTTAATCTTTCCTTCTTTGACAGAAGTTAAGGCAGGTAAGCGACGTTCGGCGTTGCTGTGCTCACGGCGTCGAGTCCCGCCTACCATACGCGTTCACTCGGCGACCGAGAGTGTTTGTTTTGCAAAACCACAAATTATGAGATTGACAAATGACATTAGAGTTGTTAACGTTGACATTTTCTTATTGAAAAAAAACTGGAGTAAATGCGGTTAAAGAAACGCACTAGCGCTGTTACAAACGCTGCAATTACAACCATGGCATTGAATTGACCATGAAAAACACTTGACGTAATATAATGATTTTAGTTTCTTGCTGAATTCATACACTTCGTCATGATACAAATCCACAGGCTATTACTATATATTACTTAATGACTCATAGATTGACTAATATAATATTGCTATGCATCCATCCCATCAAATGGGATGAGGCCCCTCCAAATAATCACTTCATCAGCAATTTGGGAAGCATCATAATAATCCTGAAATATTGTGCTTGTACTTACACAAAAAAAGTCCAACAAGAATGTACATTTATTTTAATTCACAGTATTTTACAATATAAACCATTCCATAAATCCATCATGCTCAGATCTAAAGTGAAAAAGTAAACAGTTCAATGGTTCTTACGAAATGTAAGGAATACATTTATTGCATCTAAAGATGAGAGCAGATAAGGCCAGAAGCAAAGAGTGTTATGACTGACTAATAATGACAGGGGGGCACCCAAAAAAAATCATTGTGAAAATAAAATGCCATTCAAGTGCAAATAACAACATTTCTAGCGTAAACTACAACATGAAATAAACTTCACATTGTCTTCTTAATTCATCACTTGTTCTTTGCAGCCTACCACCACCTGTATGATGATGCCACCGTGTGCTACTTATTGTTCCTTTGCTCACTTTATCATGTTCGATTTGGCTATACCAAAAGTATCATTAAAACACTGGACCATGGAAGCCAAATCTAACAAAAGGGTATAGTGTTAACTAACAAAACATGCATGTCAATCTCTGGTTGAGTGCATTACAATGGCAATCGCCGTATTGGGAAATCCGAGGATTAGTGAGCATCGCCGCTGACGGACGAGCCCTCCCCTCGCGGAGAGGAACACCGCGACGCTCCTCGTTCAGTGTTGTCGGAGCTCGAGCCGCTTTGATTGTGCACGTCGGCGGCCGCGGCGCTGGCGGAAGTAGATGTCGGTTTGGCTTTTTCCTTAAAGTCTGTGATTATTACCGTCAGGTCACCAACTGTAACCTCCAAATGCTGAGCGCTGCTTCGATCCACGTTTTTTAGCCTTGGTCTGCAGAAGGAAAATGATAAAATAGTGAATGAATGTGTTTCCCAAACTGAAGTGAGCCGAGCAGCGTATTTTAAATGAGAAAAAACTCAAGGTACACGAACCAACAGAAACATCGTGATCTGAATGAGTGAACAAAGACACGCCGGTTGCCATTTACTGATGAATTTACAGGTCGCGAAAACGGGCCAGTATGCGCATGTCATGAATCCAATGGTGGTTTGGCGTATGTGGTCAAATTGCGCAAAGAATACAAAGATTCGAAAATGAGGCCTGATCAACTAATACTAATGTCAAAATACCTCATCTTTTTTACGCCCTTCTTCCTCAGCGTGAGTTCTCTGTCGCTCTTCTCCGATTTGTCTTTCTTCTCCTTTCTAAGCAGCGTGGGTGGCGGTGCAAATTGCTGGTTTACTTGTTGTACCACCAACTGGGAAACAGGCCGTGGTTTTCTAAAATTAAAAAAAAAGACAAGAGTATGATAGTTCATCTCCAAGATGAGTGCTCCTATGAGTTCACTGGCTTGTAAATCAGAATGATGACTTCTCTCATTTCTTTGCATTGGCTGAATTTCTTGTTATCGATCTGATGTACCATCCCCTGCTGCTTTTTTTTTAAGTTTCACTCTGAGATGCAACCCCGCAACTGTGTCTGGACTGTACTATCAAAATCTTGTACACCTTATCTCTTTCACAAACTTAGATGGATAACAAAGTTCACTTGTAAGCTCCATGTGTATCAATCTCATCGGCAAAGTAGCTCAAAATATCTGGAAATCAAGGCCCACGGATATGGAGGAAAAACTTGAAGTAAAAAAACTAACGGTAGTAAACTCATTCACAAATTTATTTGGGAATTGAAAATATGATAGAGCGCCATTCTCGAATGTATTGGAGTTTTTTTTTTCTTGCTTGGGTGCTGATAAAGTGCTGGATATGGCCTCTGGCAATGTTTTTTTTTTTTCCACACGGGGGCAGCATTTCCCTTTTTCCATGTTAGCGCTTTGTTCCCGCTTCAGCTATTGTTAAAGTGCTATATAAAGCAATAGCTATGGATTGCATTGTATTTTGGACAGCCTCCCTCATTCGAAGCTCATATAACTCCAGACCCACATAATTTAGGAATTAACTTTTTTTTCTGATGAAAGAAGAGAGTCTAAGGTTTCTGACGCTGGATTGAACGTTTATGTAGTCCTTAAACTCAATATTCTGTGGGTCTTCTAAATCAAGTGACAATGACAAAAATCCACACATTTTTGCACGTCTGGCCGTGAATGAGTTAAAGTCCAATGTTTCTAAAACAATCTATCAACACCTGATATGATAATAGAATACATGCAATAAATTGACTTCCCTTTGAGCCCCCCTTCGTGAACCCACCAACACACACACACACGCCCTCGCGCAAACAAACACACATACAAACACACATACACACATTGATGACGTTTTTAATAATTTTTCAGGACAAAAAAAAACAAGAATACTACTTTCACAACGCAGGAGCGCTTCTCATGGTGCGTTGACGTGTAATGCGAACAAGCACTGACTTTATTTTGCATATTACAACAAAATGAGAGACATCGGATACAGACGTCCTCCAGCGATCATAAAATCGTCTCGACGCCGGTGTAAATATGTTACAGCCTTCCTTTGTCCAAACGTCGCAAGAATCGACACACACTTACCGAGTTGACGTCCCTTTCCTGACGTCGCACATCGTGCACTTGAACGCCTCGGCGGTGTTCTTGAAGGTACAGACGCTACAGTCCCAGTAGCCATCGTCGGCTGGCGGCTGCTTCGACTGCCGTTTCGGCCTTCACACAACATAAAACAACACCGGGGTAGGCTGGCTTGTAAATAATACCGTGTGCGGATCAAGTTTAACCAATGCGACTCGGCATGAACGTTTTCAAACCTCAAGTCGACCAAATGAACCTTTAGAAGCACACGGCAGCGGTGCATTTTACAAGCTAACCGCCAAGAAAACAGTCGCGTTCGAAAGAGCTCCATCAATTTCCCAACGCGGTTTCTTTACGGGACTAGTCTGCAGAGACGTATTCAGTCGCGCTTTGTATTCTATTTCTTTATTTACCTTGTGGGACTCTTCTTGTCACCCATCATACACAAGTTGCCGTCCGTGTGGTCTAATGGATGAAACGTTACCATTTAAAAATAAATGTCGTGGTTAGTTGCTACTCAGCTGTCGGTGAAACTCCGGGTGAGGAGGATCACGTGACCGGCGTCTGACCAATCACGTTTGATGTAATCACAACAGTGTTTCGATGATGACACGCGTAATGTAAAACACTACGAAAAAAACACCCATCCTAATTGATAAAATATATTTCATTTCAAGTGTATTTTTGTCCTTTTGATATGCTATTTTGGTCAGCGATTGAGACAATATGGTCACTTCCACCGGCGTCCACCAGGAGATGTGGTTTCCTCCATCTACAGAAGCGCAACAGACGTGGAAACAATTTTCTTTGTTTCCAACTTTATTTTAGAGCAGAAAACAGAAAAATAACAGACATGGCAGTTAAACAAATGCTAAAAAGCGAACACTAAAAATATACAATTAGGCGCGAACAATTATAACACGTTCTGTGATTTTATAATTGTGCTACGGAAGAAGATTAGCGCAATTGAAGAAAAAAATAAGGTTGTTTTCTTTGTTTCCAACTTTATTTTAGAACAGAACACAAAAATAACACACATGGCAGGTAAACAAAGGCTAAAAACGTACACTAAAATATACACTGAGGCGCACACAATTATAACACGTTCTGTGATTTTATATTTGTGCTACGGAAAAGGATTAGAGCAATTGAAGAAAAAAAATACGGTTGGAAAATTTCTCTAATCCTCTTCCGTATTACGGTAGAGGATTGTTGCTCAACCCCTTTTCTATTATTTCTCTACTTTTCTGGCCAATTGTTATTTGGGGAGATTTTTTCGTTACACGTGTGCTTTACACTCCACACCAGTAGTTGGCAGTGTTGCATTTCCACGTTTATGGCCAAGCACTATAAACACTACAAGGAGGCGAAGAAAAAGAACGCCGTCATGCGTAAACGTGGATTAAATGACGTTAAAATCCCAAAACACGTGTACAAATAGTAGGGGATACGTTTTGTTCGGTGATCAGCTATTGAATCCATTAGATTATTTCTCCGTTTTTCAGTGATGTTCCTCCTGTCGGGGGTTTCTACTTCCTTATGCGAAACGTCATTCCTTATGCGATGTTATGCTAACTAGCTAACGTATGCTAACGTGCAGGCTAGTTGCCAACGTTGGCAGTTTACGCATAAAACTGACAAGATACAGCGATTCAGGATTAGGGGAAAGTGCGGCTATAGAAATCTTTTTGGGGAAATGCAACATCACTGAGACGAACGGTGATTGCTTCTTACATCCGTCGTACTGTCCTGATAAATCAGCGTGTCAGATCGCAGTAAATCTCCATCAAAAGTAAGTGAATGTTTGTTTGTATGCACATGTGTCGAGACCAGCGTGTGTTTCTAAGTAGTTTATGTAAATATATTGTACATTTGGTGATAGCTTGTCTTTTTAGTCTTCATCGAATTCATGGTTAAATCAGTGTAGGTTTGTTTAAATGTTACCTAACAATTGTGACCAAACTGCCATATTGCTTACAAAGTCGTCTCTTTTTCAGTGTCATACAGACAAAGGGTCCGCTCGTTGCGCTTGCGTTATGAACAACGCTACAACGAACCAGTAGACACAAGAGAGGTAAGATGGTGTTTTAATAGGACGCATTCAAATTGTTTTAAATTTCGGTGGTATTTGTTGTACTGTTATGCTATAAAGTTTTGCAATGAAAGTCACAGGGGAAGTTGTTTTGGTGAAGTGGCGTTCAAATAAAGTCTCACGTTTTTTTTCCCACAAGATGTGATGTTTCCAGAAGGGTGCTTCAGTTTGTCAGCCGTTTGGTACAATAACACACCACGTGCAGACACGGTTGACTGTCATGTTATCATTTACTCGTTGATCAATGACGTAATTGATCGGATCTACAAATAAGACATTACAGGAAACACAGCCTCGTTCATTTTCACCTTATCTGCTGCCATTGTACTGATATGCCTGAAAGCTAACGTGTAAAAGTTTTGTGCTGAGAGCCGGAAGTATTTGCCTTCCTCTTTTTTTGGTTGTTTTGAACTACAAAAGCAATTAAACATTGTTTTTCAATTATGTTCATATCTTGTTGCCCCCCAAAAAACAAAAACATGACCACCACGAGTTCATCACCAAACTAGACAGGACCAGTCATGGAATCTTTGTGCAAGAAATGCAACCATAGAGCAATGTGTATTTTTTTTCAGGTGACTGTGCACAGAGTGGTCAATATTTTTGAAAGGAACACTTTCCATCCACCAGAGGAGAACTATGACAGAGGATATGATCGTAACCCGTGGATTAACGACGACCCAATGTACACCAGCGATGATTGTCCCGAGAGCAATAATTATCCATCAGATCGATTTTTCAATGAAAACCCCAATTATGTCAGTTTCGACAACAACTCTCAACCCCCTCACCCGGTAAGACAAATCCTGGATTGTTGAAAATTTACATCTTCGTACTCAATTCTGACTATTTGAAATGAAAAACAATGCAGAGAACATTTTTATTTGTGTAATATTTTTCACCCCCTCGCCCATCTCTTAGGAGCCACACTGTCAACACCCACAATATGACAGGAATGACTTGAGGCATCAGATACGCTCAAGGTGATTAATATTACAGTGATACCTCGGTTTACGAACCCCTTGGCTTACGGACTTTTCGATTTACGAACGTGATATTTATGAAAATTTTACCTATGCATACGAACATTACCTTGGCATACGAACTTTTTTCGTACAAGGAGCTGCCTCAATGAGTGATGTGTCGTTCGAGGGCGACTGTTTTTGTCTTCCATTCCCCGCCCCCAGTCTTCGGTTAAAGCCACGTAATTGGTCAAGAACATAGCAGTGAGGGGGGTTTACGGATAGAGAGAGAGTGAAACCGTTCTCCAAAAAGAAAATGGCTGGCGACTTTTTTTTGTCCTCTATTCCCCGCCCCCAGTCTTCGGTTAAAGCCACGTGATTGGTCAAGAACGCAGCAGTGAGGGGAGGTGGTTTAAACATTAAAGAGACAGGCAGACGACAGTGTGAGAGTTTCAACTTTGATAGTTTAAAGGCAGAGTGTAGACTGCAAGGTTAAAATATCCCATCAATCAGGCTCCACAATTGCTCTCTGTACACTTAATGCAAAAAGCTATCAACCCAGCTAAACTAAACACAATTGATGAGGAACTAGATAAAATTATCACAGAGAAAGCACCTACAAGGGATCGTTCCTTAAGATGGTGAAAGAAGAAGGTTACGTTCCTCATCCCTAATGCGTGAAACGCTGGAAATAAACAATTTACAAAAATTGGCGGGTCACACACAATTTTTGGGGGACAGTAAATTGACATTTGTGTCAAAATATTTTTTTCAGAATGCCCCAAAAATGTTGCCAAGCTCATTCGACCTTCTGTCATCTGAGCTAGTTCTCTAGCTGGCTACCCAGCTAGCTATCTAGCTGGCTATTTAGTTATCTCGCTATCTATCTATTTAACTGGCTACCTAGCTAGCGATCTAGGTGGCTTCCTAGCTAGCGATATATTAGCTATCTAACTAGCGAGCTAGCTATCTATTAGTTACCTATTATCTAGCTATCTAACTTTCAATTTGAGTTATTCCGGGTTGAGTGAACGCTAGCGCGTGTGGCACCCACAGAAAAACTGATCCTGTGACTGTAAAGTCACCCTGAGAGTTTAGAAAGGCGCTTGCAAATGAAATGGATTATTATTATTATTACAGTAAAGTCTCGTTATATCGATATCGGATATATCGATAGTCCCGGTTATATCGATACTATTTCTATGCACGCACGGAGAAAATTACATGCAAACAGGGTCGGATATATCGATAGTCCCGGTTATATCAATATTTTTTCGGACTCCTTTGAATATCGATATAACGAGACTTTACTGTATTATTGTTATTATTATTGTTATTATTATTATTATTATTATTATTATCCATGACAAACTTTCAAAGAATCGACTGCAATATAAAAATGGCCCCAAGAGGGAGACAACGTTTCACTTTATATAAAAAAAAAAGTCAGCTTTGAGGGAGCAATGGACAACAGGAGGACCATTTCAGTGGATGTTTAGAAAGTCAGTATGCACTTTTTACTTTCATGAACAGACATGTTTAAAGATCGAATAAAGGGAGAACATATCTCCGGCATTTTTGGATAAAGATGACATACCTCAGGTGTTACATTTTGAAACATCCCTTTCATTAAACGTATACGATAAGTGCTTTGTGACTATCTGAACACCCTGCGTAATTGCAGAGCGTTGCTTAACTGCCTGTACATACCGGTTTAAAAACACACTGCTTTCATTGATTTTTGTCCTCCGTTTCACCCGTCCAACTCAAACGAGTCCCTACTAACTTCGGTTAAAAAAAAAATAAAATACAGAAAATATATTTGCAAGTGTTTCTTTGTGACCCCGCTGCTCGTAAACTTCGAGGCTTTCACCCCCAGACGGAGTCGCTAAGTCCAGCTGTTGTTAAACCCGTCGTCAACACACACATACACGCACACACTTCTCACCTCGGCAGCTTCAACGTAGCAGCGGTTTAGCCACTCCCCACCACCACCAACCCCACTACCACCAGCGGTCTCCTTTTCTAGGAGTCATACCAGGTGAGAATGAGGGACAAAGGGCACTAGTGTCTACACAGTCTGCCAAAGAACCCCAGTATCCACCCTTTGCCCCACTCTAACCCCCCAATTTCACCCCTCCCGACCGAGTTAAAACACCCACGCGTACCTCAGATATTTTCAGCGACACACCTCGGTTATAGTCTCACTGCATTAAATTGATATGTTTAAGTGCCGTACAGTGCCTTTGAGGGTTGCCATTTTTAGTGAGGCCATATTGCAAGTCAAATCAAGTGACGCGTACCCAATAATCACGCCGAATTTGAGGATTTCCCTCCTTTTGGCGACCAAAGGCCCAACCGCTGAATGTCAATGTAAGATTATCCTCAGCCATTACCTTTTTTGCCTCAGGGTAGTCCAAAGACGGATTCTCGTTCAACCGAAATGCGGTTTGCCATCAGACCGAAGACCCGACAACCAGGTGCCCGGCGGGACGAGCGCACCTCAACATCTGGATGCAGGCTGAATTGCGGCGCAATGGCTTCACAGCTTTCAGCGGTTGAATAATGCGCGGAAGTGGGGTTTGCCGCAAATCCGGTGACAGAACCCTGTGACTTCAGCTCTATATTTGGGTCTAATTAAACAGCGCTTTCAATCGAGGACAGACTGCTGACTTGAAAATTGGTCCTAAGTTGAAAATTGGTCCTTTTGACGTGTTCCAAAAGGGCCAAAAGTGGAAGATTGCCTCCATTCCGCAAATTGATCCATGTGCCCTACTGGCGCTGAATTTAAATCTGTGGTTGAGTCTTCTACTCGTACTTTTTGCATCGCCCAATCATTATCCACTTTCCCTCCGAAAACCTGTAATAATGAAGCTGGGGAGTTTTCGATTAATTGTGAGTTCTGTTCTCAAACCCGCTGGTTTTATCTGTCTTTTTTTTTTTTTTTTTAATCAGCAGCACCCAATTCGTAACTAGTTCTATGTTGTGTATTATAGGAAAAATGGCCGACCCGGTCCATATTTCAACAACAGGGGACGCGGCCACTCTCAAAAGTAAGTAATAATAATAATAATACTTTTGATTTCTAAGCACCTTTCAAAACGCTCACGGTCACTTTACAGTCATAGGATCAGTTTGTTTTTCTGTGGGTGAGCACCGGCTGCCATAAGTCCTTTTACTTTTAACCCGTAACTCAGGAGTGGCCAACATTTTTTCCCAACTCCTACACACTCAAGCAACAACCAAAACCGCCCCGAACACGGACATATTTTTAATGAGAATACAGACGCTCCCCGACTTACGAACATTCGAGTTACAAACAACGGTACATACGAATGTTTTTACCAACGAATGTTTTTACCAACGAACGTTTTTACCTACAAATGTTTTTGCCAAGGGATTCTGGCCACGATCCGCCAAGCTCGGTTACGATTGGCTGCGTAGAGTATGTGGGCGGGAAGGAAATCCCTCTTCCCAGTTGATGCTCCAGGAGGACGTGATGCATAACAGAAAGTAATGGCTGCTGGCACGTAATTACGTTTCAGCAGCTTCCGTAATGGCTTACGGAAGACCCAAGGATATATGTTGTATACAGTAGGGGTGAATTTATTTTACGACTGTTAGAGCCTCTGTGTTTTATACGAAATATAGCAATGAAGCAACTTACGAAAAAATTCACCTTACGAACGACTGCTCAGAACGTATCTCGTTCCTAAGGCAGGGAGGACCTGTAAACAAAAAAAAAACATCTGAACCGCTCTCAACACTCACTGCAATTGGAAACCACTGCTAGCTAACAATTTCCTGTGATGCAATTTATGTGCCGTCACGGGTTAAAGGTCACCTTTTCCTCTACTTTATAAAACTGCATGAACTCTTAACAACATATTCTCATTGGTGTGAACATTTTCATGACTTGGGTTTGACCTGTTCCAATAAAAATAAATGAATAAATAAATAAAATAAAACCCCTGCTGTGATGCCCAGGTACAAGCTTGACTTGACTTGACTAAGCTATGCTTAATTTCAGTCGACAGGCCAGTGATCAATTCAGGCACTCGCAGAATGTGAAAGGAGAGTCGGCACGCTCAACTGCAAAGAAGAAAAAGCAGTCACCTGCTGTAAAGAACGTCTCTCCCAAGTCCGACAAAGCTTCCGCACACGCTCCAAAAAGTAAGCCTTTATTTTTGCGGCTCTTGACAATCTGAGGCGATGGATTGGAGTCGGCCACGTTACCACCACGAAACGTTTCATTTCAAAATCGATATTGCTCATTCCCGTACTTCTACTTAGAAACGTCTCCTCATACCAAATGTTCAAGTTACAAAATGCCTCAACAGGAAAATATGGCCTCTACTTATGAAAGAAATTTCAAGATAGTTAAAAATACAACGTGAGCTGCTTGTCGAATACTTCTGCTCTGCCATTGGCTACTATCGAGCTAACTCATTCACAAATGTATTTGACGGATATGACGTCGAGCGCCATTCACGAATTTGAGAATGAGGGACAAAGGGCACTAGTGTCTACACAGTCTGCCAAAGAACCCCAGTATCCACCCTTTGCCCCACTCTAACCCCCCAATTTCACCCCTCCCGACCGAGTTAAAACACCCACGCGTACCTCAGATATTTTCAGCGACACACCTCGGTTATAGTCTCACTGCATTAAATTGATATGTTTAAGTGCCGTACAGTGCCTTTGAGGGTTGCCATTTTTAGTGAGGCCATATTGCAAGTCAAATCAAGTGACGCGTACCCAATAATCACGCCGAATTTGAGGATTTCCCTCCTTTTGGCGACCAAAGGCCCAACCGCTGAATGTCAATGTAAGATTATCCTCAGCCATTACCTTTTTTGCCTCAGGGTAGTCCAAAGACGGATTCTCGTTCAACCGAAATGCGGTTTGCCATCAGACCGAAGACCCGACAACCAGGTGCCCGGCGGGACGAGCGCACCTCAACATCTGGATGCAGGCTGAATTGCGGCGCAATGGCTTCACAGCTTTCAGCGGTTGAATAATGCGCGGAAGTGGGGTTTGCCGCAAATCCGGTGACAGAACCCTGTGACTTCAGCTCTATATTTGGGTCTAATTAAACAGCGCTTTCAATCGAGGACAGACTGCTGACTTGAAAATTGGTCCTAAGTTGAAAATTGGTCCTTTTGACGTGTTCCAAAAGGGCCAAAAGTGGAAGATTGCCTCCATTCCGCAAATTGATCCATGTGCCCTACTGGCGCTGAATTTAAATCTGTGGTTGAGTCTTCTACTCGTACTTTTTGCATCGCCCAATCATTATCCACTTTCCCTCCGAAAACCTGTAATAATGAAGCTGGGGAGTTTTCGATTAATTGTGAGTTCTGTTCTCAAACCCGCTGGTTTTATCTGTCTTTTTTTTTTTTTGAATCAGCAGCACCCAATTCGTAACGAGTTCTATGTTGTGTATTACAGGAAAAATGGCCGACCCGGTCCATATTTCAACAACAGGGGACGCGGCCACTCTCAAAAGTAAGTAATAATAATAATAATAATACTTTTGATTTCTAAGCACCTTTCAAAACGCTCACGGTCACTTTACAGTCATAGGATCAGTTTGTTTTTCTGTGGGTGAGCAGCGGCTGCCATAAGTCCTTTTACTTTTAACCCGTAACTCAGGAGTGGGCAACATTTTTTTCCCAACTCCTCAAGCAACAACCAAAACCGTCCCGAACACGGACATATTTTTAATGAGAATACAGACGCTCCCCGACTTACGAACATTCGAGTTACAAACAACGGTACATACGAATGTTTTTACCAACGAATGTTTTTACCAACGAACGTTTTTACCTACAAATGTTTTTGCCAAGGGATTCTGGCCACGATCCGCCAAGCTCGGTTACGATTGGCTGCGTAGAGTATGTGGGCGGGGAGGAAATCCCTCTTCCCAGTTGATGCTCCAGGAGGACGTGATGCATAACAGAAAGTAATGGCTGCTGGCACGTAATTCCGTAATGGCTTACGGAAGACCCAAGGATATATGTTGTATACAGTAGGGGTGAATTTATTTTATGACTGTTAGAGCCTCTGTGTTTTATACGAAATATAGCAATGAAGCAACTTACGAAAAAATTCACCTTACGAACGACTGCTCAGAACGTATCTCGTTCGTAAGGCAGGGAGCGTCTGTAAACAAAAAAAAAAAAAACATCTGAACCGCTCTCAACACTCACTGCAATTGGAAACCACTGCTAGCTAACAATTTCCTGTGATGCAATTTATGTGCCGTCACGGGTTAAAGGTCACCTTTTCCTCTAATTTATAAAACTGCATGAACTCTTAACAACATATTCTCATTGGTGTGAACGTTTTCATGACTTTGCTTTGACCTGTTCCAATAAAAATAAATGAATAAATAAATAAAATAAAACCCCTGCTGTGATGCCCAGGTACAAGCTTGACTTGACTTGACTAAGCTATGCTTAATTTCAGTCGACAGGCCAGTGATCAATTCAGGCACTCGCAGAATGTGAAAGGAGAGTCGGCACGCTCAACTGCAAAGAAGAAAAAGCAGTCACCTGCTGTAAAGAACGTCTCTCCCAAGTCCGACAAAGCTTCCGCACACGCTCCAAAAAGTAAGCCTCTATTTTTGCGGCTCTTGACAATCTGAGGCGATGGATTGGAGTCGGCCACGTTACCACCACGAAACGTTTCATTTCAAAATCGATATTGCTCATTCCCGTACTTCTACTTAGAAACGTCTCCTCATACCAAATGTTCAAGTTACAAAATGCCTCAACAGGAAAATATGGCCTCTACTTATGAAAGAAATTTCAAGATAGTTAAAAATACAACGTGAGCTGCTTGTCGAATACTTCTGCTCTGCCATTGGCTACTATCGAGCTAACTCATTCACAAATGTATTTGACGGATATGACGTCGAGCGCCATTCACGAATTACTTTGGGTTTTTTTTTTTTTTCTTGCTTGGGTGCCGATAAAGTGCTGGCCAGACATCTGACAATGTTTTTCCCTTCCACAAGGGAGCAGCGTTTCCCGTTATTTTAATGTTAGCACCTTGTCAGCTGTTGTTAAAGTGCTATATAAACCCGTATGTATGTATTTTGGACATTCGCCCTCATTTCAAGCTCATATAACTCCAGACCCGTATGATTTAGGAATGATCTTTTTTTTCTGATAAAAGAAGAGAGTCTAATGTTTCTTGCAATGCATTGAATGTTTATGTAGTCCTAAAACGTAACATTCTGTGGGTCCTGGAATTCGAGTGACAATGACAAAAACCAGGGCAGTAGAGTGGACACATTTATGCATGTCTGGCAGTAAATGAGTTAAAAGTTAAATGACTGGGATTCTTATTTATTTTTTATTCATATTGTGTACAATTTTATTTTTTTGTACTATTATATAATTATAACAACCATTTGCTGCATACTTTGATGCATGTTTATGTTTCATAAAACATACAGTAAAGTCTCGTTATATCGATATCCAGACTATCGATTATAGTTTGGATTTTCTCCGTGCGTGTAGAAATGTATCGAACTATCGATCCGATAGATAGGACTTTTATATCAGATTTTAGGGACTGTTGGAACCGATTAGGGCTTTTCAATGGCGTCTTGACTTCCAAAATTCTCATGTTGGAACATTTCTTCCAGAACTAATTAATTTTGCAAGTAGAGGTACCACTGTATGTTGTGGAAAAATAAATATCGATATGCGTTTTTGAATTGTTTTATGTTTGAAAATACCTTATGCTAATGAATGAATGAATATAAACGAAACATCCAGTGAGACAAAATCGATGAAGCTTCTGTGTTTTCTGATGGCGCTTCTAATGCAAGGTGGTCACAAGTTAACATGTTAATGGCATGAACTTCACATGCCCTTTTTTGTGAGTTTGGCGAAGAGGTAGCGTTAGCTCTTTTTTTTTGGCTTTGACTTGACAACACGACCTCCTTCATGAGCAAGTCGTTAGCGCACGGTTCAACGGTGTCACAGGGATCACATCGGGTGCCTCGGTTTCACGTGTTCCCTTTGGACTTTTTACAAGATTCTGCCAAACCTGTTTCGGGAAAAAAAAGATGGTTTCAGTCGATTCGACGCGGCAAAGGTCATTAGACTCAAACCAAGTCATTTAGTTTTGCTTTGATTGCTTAGCCGCGCAAGCATATTTATGTGCCGAAAATGGCGTTCTTTGTTGTGCCAAGCGTTTGAAGATGCAATAAACCAGCGAGAAAACATTTGTACCTCCCATCTCCATCTGGAACACTAATTAGGCCAGTAAAGCATGCTGAAATGGAGTTCTGGTGAATTTTCTGTGCGTCCTTCTTGCTCCCAAGCTCACAGGGGCAATGAATGAATAACCTTTTTGAAACTTTTTGCTTGGGTGACCCTAGGTACCAAATAACCAAACGCTGACCCCGCCCGGTCACCCGCCCATTTTCCATTGTTTTAATTTGTTTTTTGTTTTTTTTAATTAGCTAAGCCTCCGACAGTACCAACCCCACCCCCAAGTGTCCCGGAAGAAGAACCTACCCAATCATCTTCATCAATCACGGTAAATAATCGCATTTCTATCTTCAGAGCCACTCAGTGTTGGCTCTGCTTGCTGTTGACGCATGTACAAAAACGCAAATCTGGTTGTGTCTGTTTTATTTGGAATGTCTTTGAAATCAGTACTGTGAGCTCGGTCGTTGACACATGACCTTTTACCCGGTCAGGAAAAGCCCTGTGATTCCGTACCCGAAAAGGAGGAGGTGCCTCCTGTAAACGCGGAGCCTGACACGACCCAAAATCAAGAATTAAAGGAGCGACGGTCGGAGGCCATTAAAGCCAAGGCTCTGGAAATCGAAAAGGTGACTTTTTGCTCCATAATAAATAAATAGCACTTAAAGGACAACCAACATCACTTTTTTGTTTCCTAACTGGCACCAGAAAATCGTTTTATAGCATTTAAAATACCCGAAACACGCAGGCTGATATTTTTTAGTGAAATGCAAAACACCAATAAAAATGACTTAAAGTGTCCAAAATCTGCAAAAAAATTAGCTGCGAATTGGGCATTTTCAGAAAGTTCATCCTATCTACTGATCCTGTGACTGTAAAGTGACCTTGAGAGTTTTGAAAGGCGCTTAGAAATGAAATGTATTATTATTATTATTATTACTTGATATCTAATTCAAAACGGATTCTTTTCTTACAGACAGTGTATTGTAGTTGTTCAAATACCTGACATGTTTCGGCGTATACTTCCGCCTTCGTCAGAGTCTGACATGTCAAAAATCTGTCAGTCCTGGAATTCGAGTGACAATGACAAAAACCCTGGCACTGGAGTGGACACATTTTTGCACATGTCTGGCAGTGTATGAGTTAACTGTAATGACAATGGTACCTCTGTTTAAAAAAATAATTAGTTCTGGAAGAAATTTGCCAAGTGGAAAATATTTGTAAACCAATGCATATTTTCAATGTAAATGCCCTAATCTGTTCCAATCCCCCTAAAATTTAGACATAAATGTTTAAGTATAAAAATGTGAATGTTGGTTGTCATCATGATCTTCTCGGTGTTTCTTCGAGCCCAAATAACAAAAAGGGTGTATAGTGTACAACACCACCTGCCCCCTCCTTGGTTTCAAAATGCCAGTCAGCAAAGTCGCTAAGCCCTGCTATTTAGCGTCGCGCGTTCCACCTCCGCCCCTCGGTCCCTCCGCTCTGCGATACGTGCCACTTATCCATTCCTGTTGAAGCGGTGCAGGAATTGGCCCGCGGGATGTCAGGCGGGCCACCCACGCCGCGCTACGTCTTTTTTAGCATGAATATGCACATGCTCACCCCGCCATTTCCCAGCCGACGAAGGGTGGGAACTAACGGGCGAGCGCTCCGATGCTTTTTAGGGGAACATCTGCCCCTCCGAACTGTACGGATCAGATCGCGGGCGAAATCGGTTGTGTAGCTTGTAAAATTAGACCGTAATTCTCATCTCAGAAACCATACGTTCTTTATTTTCATTCCGATCTGTTTTGTTTTTTTCAGCGTCTATTCTGGAGTTAAGAAACAGTCGTTAAACCTTAAACAAATACATCATGCCCGTAACTGGCATGATTTAAAAAAAAATCTGCATGCCTCATTCATGATGTCATAAATGCTCAGAGGCGATACAGACGTACAGAACAAGCGATCCTACGAGATAACGCTCTGAAAATGCCCGTCGGAAATTCGGGGTTGATTCTTCAAGTGGGCCGGGGGGGGGGGGCTGATGAAACTTTTCACAATGCGTTCCCTCTTGAAGATGTTGGCTTCAAGAGGCGGCTTTTAATAATGCCCTAATGTGTAGCAGCCTTCAATTAGCATGCTTGTTATGCAGGACCCCTGCTTGCCTCGTTCGAGCCTCACATGTGAGGGGCGTATGTGTAATCTCAACCAGGGCCCCAATTTTCCAACCCCCCACCCTGTGTCCCTTTCGTACCCTTGGGTATGTTCACAATTTAGACCTCCACAAACATCCGATTTGGGTTGAAGCCCACCTTTTTTTTAAGACTCTCTGGGCTTCTGACCCATTTTAGGACCTTAGCGTTGGCTTGAATCGGAATCAAAAAGCCTTTAATAGTCCAACCACGGAGAAATTTGCAATCTACAGCAGCAAAATTCAAATGGATGGGGTGGGGGGTCAAAAGAAGAAAAACATAAGAACTATACATAGTGCAAATGATAAAAATACAAAATAAAACCGTATAATACATTCCAGAAACCTGTTGGAAAAAAAAAAAGATAAAAAATGATAATCCATGTCTGCTTTTTTTATTTTAATTTTATCATGACTAAACAATCCAAACACGGCTGCTCACAATGGAACGCTACACGAGGATAATGTGTTGATCACAATGAGACACGACACAAGGAAGTGACGTACAGTGATACCCCAGCTTACGAACGCTTTAGTTTACAAACTTTTCACCTTACAAACATTAAATTCGCGAGAATATAATCTTGGCATACCAACTAGTTTTCGGCAAACGAACCAAACCACACGGAGCGCCACAGTGGCTGCCGCACTAGTTTTCGGCGGAAGAACGCCAAACCACACGGTCGAACAGCGCCACGGTGGTTGGCAGACTAGTTTTCATCACACCTTTCCTTGAGTGCATACTTGGTTTGTTATCAAGGATACTTTTGCTATGATGGGACCGAAACAGACCCCACCACAGGCTAGTGTTCAGCCGAAGAGAAACACAAACGAGGTGTGCCTTTGTGTGGCTTAGCAGGATAGTTTTAAGACATTTTTCGTATAAAATTATGTTTTATGGGGACCTGGGAACAGATTATTCTCATTTTTTAATGGTTTCTTATGGAAAATCAATGTTTGGCAGACAAACTTTTTACCTCCACACACTTTCTGGGAACCAATTAAGTTTGTAAGCTGACGTATCACTGTATAAGCGGTGCATTCAGGTGCGCTCAGTTTGGTCGAAAACCCATTTTCAGTTGTAAACCGAGGCATATAAAACCTAAAATTTTTGGTCAAAAATCAAATTGGTGGAGAACCAAGATATTGGAAACCCGAGGTTTGACTGTACATTGGTAAAAAAAAAGTAAAAGTCAGCTTTATTGTCAAATATGCTAATATGCATGACATACAGCACAGATGAAATGACTGTCCTCTCGGACCCAGCGTGCAAGGAACTTATAATTACTCTGACAGACATAATAAACACGAAAACGCCAATTCACCCGCCACCATATTGGAAAAAAACAAAATAACAAATAATATGACAACACAAAGACACAGTGAGTCATTCATTCTTCAGCACTTGCTGTACCCTCTTTGTGACATGAAACAGTCACATCAGCTTTGTTGTTTTTTTTAGCCATTTTTTCTCATTCTATTTAACCCTGCCCACGTTGTCTCACTTTTGGTTTCCGTTTTACTCATTTGCGTACATGGTTAAAAAAAAAGTTGAAATGCCACCTGAGCTTTCAGCTGTGTCATGTTTAAACACTGTTAAAAATGACCAATAGAAGAAACAAGAAACAATCCTCCTCTAAGATGTGGTCGCACCCGCGGTACATCGCGCGTGTACCTCAGGGTGGTGAGGACTGTTATTATGCGGATCAAACGCAAAGCCCCAGTCTTGGGTGGGGCGTATTTCTCTCCTTTGCGGCCGACTCGTCTGTGAGCTTTGTGCTCACAGACGAGTTGTAAGGAGAGAATGGCAAATATTCCAGTTGCGTTGATAGCTGTAATGAATCCTTTCTCCTACCAGTCATTTCCATTCTGTAATTTCCCTCCTGCATGAGTAAAACCCCTGAAAAAAAGTGGTTTGGAATGCAGGAATGGGGTAATTCAACGTCTTTATGGACATGCTGAATCTAGTTGAGCCAAAGAATTTAAATAAGGAGATTGAAGCATAAAATATAAGTTGAGCTATTCTTTTAGAACACTCCATACACACACACACACACAGACTGTGGCTATTATTTAAAGGACAACCAACGTCACTTTTTTGTTTCCTAACTGACATCAGAAAAACGTTTTATAGCATCTAAAATACCCAAAACACGCAGTATGATATTTTTATTCAAATGCAAAACCCCAATAAAAATGACTTAGTGTCCAAAATCTGCAAAAAAATTGAGCTGCGAATTGGGCATTTTCAGAAAGTCCCGCCCCCAGTTCGTGACGTCACGCCAAGACGTCTTGCATTGCTGAAGAATCAAAACAATGGCTTCAGATTCAGAGAATATGCTTTCTTGTTACACATCCAGTTATGAATATGATTCGAATAGTTCTGAAGAGGAAAGCATACATGTTTGCAATCGATTAAAGAAGTCCTTCTGTGTCATTTTGAGGCATCTGGACTGCAATGTAGCGTCCCAAAAAAGAGGCAGAAAAATGGCGACCAGCTCCTGTGAGGAATGAATCAGCCCGTTTCCACAGGCTGATAAATTTCTTCCATGGAGCTTGGACGCCCTCTTCTGGCGGCTTTTGGGTGGAACACGAGGTTTTCAGACCAAACAAGTACAGCAAAATACATTGACGTGATGGAAGGACTGCTACAATGTGTCTTTTTTCGGTCAGGGGGAGGTCCTTTCATGACGTCACGTACGGACTCGTCACCAACTCAAAAACAAGACTTCCTGAATGTTCAGCGCGAGTCTTGAAACATAAAATATAGCTATATGCGGTGGGATCTTATTAAAATACGCTCAGTAGAAGTCTTTTGAAGCCATTTTACAAATTATGGACACAACTTGTCCGGAGACGTCGGTTGTCCTTTAAACTTTCATGAAACAATAGCAAGACGTTATATATATATATCAATAAATCAAATATTTCTGCATATAAATAATCGAGCATACTGACTGACAAAAAGTAATCATTTTTTTAAATCTTTTTTTTTCCTTCTCACTAACTGCAGTCGTTGCTATTTATTTAACTCATTCACTGCCATTCACAAATTTATTCGGAAATTTAAAATGTGACGTAGTAGCGCCATTCCCGAATTTGTTCGGGTTTTGTTTTCATGCATGGGTGCCGATAAAGCACTGGCCAGACCTGTGGCAATGTTTTTTTTTTTTTTTTCATTCCATAAGGATGCAGCGGTACCCTTTTTTGAAATTTTAGCGCATTGTTCCAGCTTCCGCTGTTGCTAAAGTGCTATGTAAACCAATATATATGTGTCGCATTGTATTTTGTATATGCACCCCCATTTCAAGCTCAGATAACTCCGGACTCATATAACTTCGGAAATAACTCTAAAACATGGCGTGGAGTGCCATTCCCAAATTTGTGCGGGTTTTGATTTTTCTGTGGGTGGGGGGGTGTCGATAAAGTGCTGGTCAGACCTCTGGCAATGACTGTTCATTACCATTTGCATTTTGGACAGCCACACCCATTTCAAGCTCAGATAACTCTCGTCTCAACTCATATAATTTAGGAATTAACATTTTTTACTGATGAAAAAAGAGATTCTAAAGTTTCTTACACTGAATTGAATATTCATGTAGTCCTAAAACTCAATATTGTGTGGGTCCTGGAATTCGAGTGCCAATGACAAAAACCCTGGCACTCGAGTGGAGATAATTTTTGCACATGTCTGGCAGTGAATAAGTTAATATGCAATCATGTCATTATTATTTTCAGTATTGCATCTTATTTTTACTTTTCTCAGATTTGGGATACACGTATACAGATACTCTTAAATATTTAATAATAATAATAATAATAATAATAATAATACATATAATTTCTAAGCGCCTTTCAAAACTCCCAAGGATACTTCACAGTCACTGGATTTTTTTTTTTTGCGAGTGAGCAGTGGCAGCCTTTAAGTTAATTGTTAAATATCAATGATTATGCTGTGGTACGTGATGTGTTATTTTTGTCTTTAAAAAAAAAAATCCCCCCAGCGACTCCCTCCCCCGCTCGATCTATGCCTGGTAGTCACATTATCTTTGCGTTTCATTCCAGACGTCATCGTAATTGTTCCTGCGGTCTGCCATGAGTTAAGCTTCCTATAATTCAACCCCCGCAGTCGAAAGATGACGCCGTTTGAATAGAGAGATTACATTATCCCTTTCACTCTTGTCAGTTAATGTGTTGGGCCCATCTGAAATTGATTCTTTTGTGTTTTTCGCAAAGGCTTTTCCGACCAAAATTCAAACGGATGTGCCCTCAATGATAAAAGGCTTCACCAAAACACGAAAAGTAACAATCACTCGCCGTTTTTCGGATAACTGACGCATTCCAGGAAGCGAGACCGCCTGAACCTCACGGTCTGCTCAAGATGTTAAACATTCAGTCAAGTTGACAAGCTTCAGCTCGTGTTTTCTTTGCATCCAACGTTGTATTTTCCGAACTCTTCCACCAAATTTATTTTTGGGATGCAATCGTCTTGTGGTCCTCAATGGTTGTTCTCACAATGGTTTGCGTCCCAGTACCAGTACGCTAAGTCGACCATTGCTATGTGTGGCTAAGGGTGTTTCTGTGTTGTCTAAGCAACGGTCTCAGGCAATAGAATAGGTTGAAAAACTTCTGTTGATTTGGATTAATGAAAATCTGCTTGCGGGGGACCGTTTGAGTGAGTGTATTATCGCCGAGAAAGCATGGCAACTTCACTCGGCTATCATCAAGAGGCAACTACATCAACGACCATCACAAAGGTAAATAAAACAACTTTATTATATAGTATCAGAATCTGATTCTGAAAGGTCAATAAAATGAATTTATTATATAGTACAGTTTATTTCTTTAATTACAATATAATATCACATTTACTATACATGAAATGGTATATTTTGTTTAGTTTTAAGGCTTATTTCGTAGAAAAATTGTTTTATGGGGACCTGGGAACGGATTATTCTCATTTTTAATGGTTTCTTATGGGAAATAAATGTTTGGCAGACGAACCTTTCGCCTTACACACACTTTTTGGGAACAAATTAAGTTTGTGAGCTGAGGTATCACTTTATTCCAATTTTTTTCTGAGGTAATTTATTTTTTTTAACATGGGTTTGGCCATTAAACAGGTTTACAGGTCAAGTTGATCTGAACTGCAATCGGTCATCCTTGGTGGCGGACCAGCATGTCCGAGCTTGCCTCCTTACCTGGCTGGCAAAAGCCATACCCGGTTCTCCCCTATTGCCCCGCCCCTTTCCCCACCAAAAAAAAAAAAGTTGTTAGCTCGCACCTGGGACACCTACAAAGATCTTAACAGCCTCTTTCAGTCAGCAGTAAAGTCCTCAGGGTATTGTGAAGGGATTGTTACAGTGTGGTGAGAAAGAATGCCGCAGTCAAGACAAAAAAAATCTTGTTCGCTCGTAGGCCAGCCTTCGCCTTGCCTGCGCTAACGTGCACATGTTCACACACCTGTTTTGCGAAATACGGCACTTTAGCTAGGAGGTAACGTGGGGGCGTTCAGGAAGCTCACCTTCTACGAGAAGCCGCGCTTAAATTTAAACAGCTGCCCGATGCTACACAGCAATTTTTCTTCTTCCTTCTGCTCTACAAAAGAGTGCTAGGTGGTAGAAATTAAAGCTAACATCTTCTTCTTTTCCTTTCGGCTTTTCCCTTCAAGGGGTCGGTCGCCACAGCGAATTAGTAACCTCCATCTTCAGAGGTTTGACTGGCATGTTTGTTTTGGCCAAGCTTTTACGTCGGATGCCCTTCCTGACACAACCATCTGAATTCATCCGGGCTTGGGACCGGCACAAGAAGACATTAGCTTATGTTCCCTTGTGGCTACAGAATAAGCAACTGAAAATGCTGAGTAAAAGGCTCCCAAACACAAAATGGTCATCGGCACAGCAAAATTCAAAAAAAACAAAACTATACTCACCATTTGCAACAGAGTGCTAGGAGGTAGAAATTAAATGTAACTATAAAACTAAATGTTTCATATGATATTGAAGAGGAAAAAATAATAATAATACAGATCTTCACAGGTTTTCAATGCGCTTGGTAATTTCTGTCCGGTGATCCGTTTGTCCAATTTTCAGGTTAATAGTATGCTTGTGGGATAAAAATGTAATTAATTTGTCAATAAATATGAAGGAAACTATATGTGTGCAACACAGCAGCTGCAATTTCTTAGTTTTCTTAACCAACAATTGATGCCATTGATCAATGGGTGAATACAAGACATTACAGTTGATTGCGAAATCCGCATTAAAAAAAAAAAAAAAAAAAAAAACGCGGCTTTTGCTGAAGTTTTTGCTTTGGTGCACCCATTTTTTTTCCTTATATCCACCAATGCAAATTTTTCCATCCGATTTTTCCACTGCATATTCAGCAGAGTGGTTTTGTACGTTCACTTTTTATTGTATTTTTTTTTTAATTACATTTAATGTATTTATTTTTCAATTTTTTTTTTTACCAATTTTTTTTTACATGTTTTTTTTTTTTACTCAGAATCTGGTCAGTGTGTTTTGTATTTTTTGCAATTCCACATCGCGGATAACTTAAAAGTATTGCAGTTTCACATGCCTTGTTTCGAATGCTGGTTGGGACTTTTCATTAACTCATTCGCT
This sequence comes from Hippocampus bargibanti, assembly GCF_051943395.1. Lineage (NCBI taxonomy): Eukaryota > Metazoa > Chordata > Actinopteri > Syngnathiformes > Syngnathidae > Hippocampus > Hippocampus bargibanti. The sequence continues at coordinate 3,418,314 of NC_142738.1, read as the reverse complement.
GCCATTCCCGAATATATTCGGGAATTGAAAACATGTCGTGAAGCGCCATTCTCGAATTTGTTCTGTTTTTTTTCTGTTTCTTGTGTGGGTGTGCCGATAAATGACGCTCTGGTCAGAACTCTGGCAATTTTTCCTTCCTTTTGTCCATGTTAGCGCTTTGATACAGCTTCAACTGTTGTTAAAGCGCTATATAAGTCAATATGTATGTATTGAATTTTATTTTGTACGGCCGTCCCCCTTTTCAACCCAAGATAACTCCAGACCCATATAACTTAGGAATTAACTTTTTTTCTGACGAAAGAAGTGTGTCTGTTTTTTTATGGTGCATTGAATGTTTATGTAGTCCTAAAACTCAATATTCTGTCGGTCCTGAAATTTGAGTGAAAATGACAAAAACCCTGGCACTGGAGTGGACACATCTTTGCACATCGTCTGGCAGTGAATGAGTTAATTGACAAATCAATTCCGTGCATATTCTGTTTTTGGGTCAGTATTTTGAACTAACTCAGACTTTAACCTCGTTTAATTTTCCATCACTTGTACTCACACTGTCACCCAAAAAGATGGCCGCCCAGCGCACTACACCAATGGATATATCTTTTTTCAAACCATGCTGTTTTCTATTTACGTGCAGCATTACAGACAGGATTGTGAAACCTTCGTCACAGTGGTGAAGATGTTGGTGTCGAAGGAGCCCACTCTGGAGGATCTTCTTCACAGTGCCCTGAATGCAAACTTGTCAGAGATGAAACAGCGCTGTTTTGCTGCTCTCAGGCACTATCTGAAAGAACTCGATGAGGTGCTGGTGGTGTCAGACAATACGACTTAACGCGACCATCTGGCGGTGAGGGTTTATTTTTTCTTCTTTTTTCAGAACGCTGTTTCGATGGAATGGTAAGATTTTTTTTGGGGATGGGGGCAAATCCCTTTTTTTAATTTCAGATTTAGATCTTGCCATCAAGTTGCTTACAGCTGCACTTTTCCACTGTTGCATTAAAACGGGTGAGCCGAGAGTGTTATTTTTAGCACAAAAGTACACTGAAAAGGGTGGTGTTTATTTTGAAAAATATTTCATGGTGAAAGTTTAATTGTGTTCTATCTCACCAATGACGTTGTTGATCCCCCAGATAAAAGTTAATGCGTGAAAATTTTACCGATGGCTATACACGGAAATATCACACCGGAATTAGTAGAAGATGGACATATTTTAAGGTTACATCAAATTGAATAGCTATTTTGAGTGCCTTGCTTCAACGATGACGATTTTCCCCCTATCTTGCCGTAAACTACAATGTAGGGAAGAAACTTCCGTGCAATTTCTTCAACCTTGTTTGACCTTTAACCCCACCCTATATGCTGACTGCCCAAATAATGCTCGATTGCTCATTCAACACCAACAGTTTTGCATCTTATGTCATCAACCACTCAGAACAGTATTGCGGGACCAATCGAAAGTACAGTAAAGTCTCGTTATATCGATATTCAAGGGAGTCCGAAAAATATCGATATAACCGGGACTATCGATATATCCGACTGTTTGCATGTAACAGAAATATATCGCGGACTATCGATATATCCGATATCGATATAACGAGACTTTACTGTAGCTACTTTAGTGATCCGTATTTTCCGACATGCATTTGTTTGATTTGAAATGAAAAATACTCAATAAATATTTCCATCTTAAAACGTTACATTATGAATGAAAATGTTTATTTCAGCCATCTGCTTCAGACCACTTTCTTGCCCCTGAAAGAATACACGTGAGGAAATTGTAATGTCTTTATTACAATTATGTTAACCTTATACTCCAGTTTATACATTTATACAGATTACATTAGTTTCACAAAAAAAATACCAACACTTAAAAAAAACGCTGTGTCTCAATGATGGTGTTGGGCAAGCCAGTAAAACGTCACACAAATCAAGACGTCAATATATATATGGCACCTTTATTGGGAGTGTGGTGAGAGGAGAGCCTACTGTTAGTTTTATGTTAATGTCGTTTTGCTACATAAGCATGTCATTAAGCCAAAGGGGTATTAAAATAGCCACTTTTTCAAACATCTATACAGTATATACATTTAGCATCAATATATTTACAAACCCATTTCCAATCAAATTGGGGCCGATAAATAAAAACAGAATACAATGATTGTTAGACCTATGTTGAATTTTCAATTGAATTCTAGAAAGACATGATATTGCATGTTTGGAATTCACGGGTTGTGCTTTTGAGCGTTGTTGATGAATGGCTCTTGCTTTCCTTTGAAGTATTCTAAGTTCCACCGAAGTCACTCCAAAAATGACTGACCAATTCAACTTAGCCTGTTGCTACTTGTACGATGAACATTTCTCAACTTTCGCTATCTTTTTTTTTTGAATTTCTCACACCCATAAAAACTCAATTCACATACCGTATTTATTCGAGTATAACGCGCAAAATGTTCTACCTAAAGTCAAAGTTTGGGTGGGCGTTATAAACGAAATTCCCGCTTATAAACGAGGCCTGGGAAAAATTCTCATCTACCGGTATATTTAATGCTTTATCCCTTCCAGGAGGGGGCGTCATTTCCATGGCTATTCTGTTGTTAAAGTGCCCTTCAATTTCGATTTTCGGAAAGACCCACATCACGCGCATTTTTTTTATTGTTGATTACCATTTTTTTTAGCTACGCTTCATTTCCTTTCCTCGCCTCGCCCACACTGAAACTTGAGGTAAGCATTGCTGTTTTGCACAATTACCAATATCTAGAGTTTCGATTCAGTGCTCTTCATACTTTAATTGATATACTGTTACCCAAAGAAAGTGAAGAAGTTTACATTGTCAATAAATTATTTTTATCATGGATGGATGTGATGTCACCTACAATGCTTGGTCTGAGCCGAGAAAAAGTGAAACAAGATTTGATACCGATTTTTAATTGAAATTAGGGGTGCGCGTTATACATGTGTGCGCGTTATGCTCGAATAAATACACTAATTATTTTTGATTACTAATGTTGACCAGTGATGACATGAACCAGTTTGTCTTTACATTGTTCTCAATTAAAAATAGATTGAACTTGATTCAGCAAGTCGTTGTATTCTCTTTTTATTTATGCTTAACACAACATCCCAACTTCACTGGCATTGGGTTTGTAGATCATGTTTATAATTCTGCATTACTCTGAAATACTGACTGGATTTGCTGGAAAGTAATACTACCGTAGCGTATGCTAATAAATCAAATCGGATATAAAACAAGCATGAAGTGGAACACTTTCTCCCTGTTTTTACAGGAGCCGAGGATGTGGATTACCCAAAGCGCAGAATAAAGCCTATGAAATAATACAGTTTTTGCCCTTGTGCCCTTTGATCTTTTTGGATTTAGTCCGTTGTTGGCCACAGGGCAGTGGAGACATGCCTGCCACGGGACTGGGCAGATCTTCAGTGTAGTAGTGTCTAAGCGGCCTTGGCTGGGGGATGGGTTGACCAAGGAAAAAGCCCTCCTCCTCCGAATCAGAAGAAGATGATGAACATGTCGAGCACCAGTCGTCATCCTCCCCGCACAGATCTAAGAACCTGGTCATGGCTGAGCCCTGAATCTTGTAACCTGACATGGTGCCAGCTGGTGGGTGTCCACGGGAACCGGGGTCTATTCTTGGACCGTGTGCATTCCGTCTATGGTCCATTCCATAACCAATTTGGACCCGCTCTTTTGGTAAAAGGTTCAGAGCATTGTCAGAGCGAGACTTGCGGCTATGTCGCCTCCTGTGATGGTGATGGCTGCGGCCAGAGTTATTTTCCTGGCCCTTCTCCTCAAAGTGGAAGACTCTGCGACGAGTTCGTTCGCTCATCGGGGGTTGTTTCACCTGGAGATCATTGTATCGGTCTAACACGTCATCGGAGAATTTGACTTGCTGTTGTCGAGCTTGTGAACGCATCCTCCTCAGGGCGGGGACATGTGGTTTTGGTCCCTCATCTGGGAGATGCATCGCCTCTTCTTGGGCAACATTTTCCTCCTCTTCCTGCTCGCATACAAGGCTCTTCAAAGAATTTGTACTCCTGTGTAGCATAGAGGAATTAAGGGTCCCCATATTGCTTGTTTTCTCACATTCCTCTGTGTCTAGCACGTGGAAACCTTGCATTGAATACACCAAAGGTCTGTCTTTACTGTCACCGTCAACTGAGGTTCCTGTAAAACAGACATGGATTTTAAACAGTCCCGCATATAATCTGATTATTCATTCGCAATATAAAAATGGACCTATGTCTCTTCTTACCCGTAATATTGGAGAGAGCCAGTGAGTCCATCGAGTCCCGGACACTCTGATCCTTTTTCTTGAATTCGTCTGTTATGCACTCCAAAGAACCACCGTACCATTGCGGCTCATCTTCCAGACTTGTTCCACCTGTGTGGTCCAGTTCAAGCTCTTGGATCTTCCTGCTGCTTGCGGGACCCGGGTGACTACCGTAGGCTGAGTCCCCTAGCCCGTCTTGTGACTGGGCCCAGTACATGTTGGCCTGGTACTTCTTGCTGGCCAAGCTGCCTCTTCCTTCACCACCACCGTTAACATCTTTGAATGTTTCCTGTTTCGACTTGACATCTCTATCTGGAACCCAAAAGTCTGTGGGTCTGGAGTCCCCGGCTTGTCTGAAGACCCCGTTTTCCCCAAATTTTAAGAGTAACTGAGTCATATAGTCTTCATGTTCCGCCCACTCTTCCTCCTGATCCCCCGGGGCCTCAGTGTCCTCAGCGCGCCCCCTCCAGAAATACTCATCAGATAAGTTCATGTGTTTTAGCTTTTTGGTCATGGTGTCATCTGGGTTTCCACTCAATCCAGGAAACTTGTAGTTGACCGAAGGCGAGAAGAGCAACGACTGGCGGCACTGGTCGGCCGATCGGCTGCTTTTGCCCATGCGCACGCTGCGACGTGACTCGCGGGAGCGTGCCGACTGGAAGGCAGAGTCAGAGGAGTCTGAGGCATGCACATCCTCGCCAAGACTACACGCCTTTGAGCAGTAGATACGACCCTGGTGTGGCAGGAAGGGGCAGCCCATAAGAGAGCTCTTGCACTGGGCGCAACTGAAACAGCTTTCCGTGGCATGCCAGTGGAGACCGTCGTAGGTCATCTGAGCTTTGTCAACACCTGGAAAGGAGAGAGTCGTTCAATGGATCACAAAATTCCCTACAAACGTCTCTTTATACAACATTTTCAAGTTACCAAAGGTCTTGACAGGAAAATATTGACTCTAGTTAAGAATGAAATTTCAACTTACGAAAGGTAAAAATGCAGTATAGGTGAGATTTTTTTTATGCTTTAGGAAACATTTAGGTATGAATTTAGTTTGGGGGTTATGGGCTTGAAAGCAATTAGGGCATGGGAAACGTGTCTCTACTTACTGATAGTGTTTTTATACACAATCCGTAAACATCATGTAAAAACACTCTATCACTTACATTTTTCTATGTACAAAAAATCTCCCATAGGCAATTAATTCCGCAAGTTGTACCATTGTATAGCGATATTCAATCCTGACAGCGACTTATCTTTCACCAAAGATAATACCGGACAGACAGGCCGCCGGTCTCCGGCAGTTCATCCGAAAATCGACAGTTTCCATTAAGAAGATAAAAGAAAAAAATGATTGCCTTTTGAGTCTTACCAATATGTTCTCCACATGCCTCACAGTATTCTGCGTACAGAGACTCGAAGCATCCGCAGCAGTAAGGTCGTCCGTCCTTCATAATATAACGCTGCCCCCCTAGGATGGTCTCGCATTCAAAACAGGCAAAGTGCTTCATGTGCCAGTGACGCCCCTCCGCTTCTGTGCACTCATCAGCAAAGATGATCTGCAAGGCAAAAACGTACAAGTATGTTTTGGGGTTTATTGGCTACGCATAGGCCGGCCCGGTCCCCATCGCCCCCTGCAGGTCGCGGTGGTCACCTGGACAGTATTGTGACGATAAATCGACATCGTTATTCCCCAAAACAATCCTTTTGTGACATTAAGAGTAGTTGTAGTCCCCGACAATCTAATAACCGTGTGGTTATACCTCATCACAGGCTGAGCAGCGCGGTTTGAGGAGCTCAGCGTGGTGCCTTCCACAGTGGATCTTCCCGTTATGGTAGAAGTATATCAAATCCACCAGAAGTTCACTGCACGTGGAGCAAGCAAAGCACGCCGGGTGCCAACACAATCCAGGGCCTGACCGGGCAGCGAACACCACCATTTCTCCACCGTTGATATTGTCACCGCACTGCAAATATGCACACATCGTTACTTCTTTCAGAGATCATGTGACTATTTAGCGTAACTACAAATACACATTGAATATTGACTAAAAAAAGCTGCCTCTTCTGTTTTCTGGCCACAATGTCATCCGGCGCGGCTAACATTTAAACTGCCGTAACCACTTTGAGTAGGATATAAAAGCTATGCAATCTCCAGGGAAAGTTTGGCCGAGGCTGTTTGGACAAGTTTTATGATCCCCCAATGGCCGAAGCAGTGTTCATTGTTCAATACTCAGAAGAACACTGCCGAACCGAAAAGACATCGGCTGCTAATTTAGCTCGCACGTTGGCCTCTAAACCATTTAAACGAGAATCCCATCCTCCAAAAAATGTCATTCAATCTCAATGCGTCTTTAAAATGGCATTGAATTCAATAATTCCGAGAGGTCAGCGAGTGTATTTGGGTTCTCCTGCGATCCACTGAAATACATACACGTTCACAAATGCTGCTCAGGCGACTGCGGGGCAGCACTTTGGGTGCGCCCCTCCCCAGTGCTTCCTTCTTCCTCTGGACACTGAACATTTGTAGCTCCTTCTTCTCCTCCTCACCCAGAGACTGGCAGTAACGAATCTGGCAATGAATGAGACCATTCTGAGTTAGACATCGGACAATTTGTTCTAATGGGTTAAATGTTAGTTGAGAGCACGGGGTAGTAAATTTCAATGTGAACAAAAGCAACTCTTGACCTGAGCTTGCCCTTCCTTACTCCCCTATTGCATCTCCACCCACTGGCCCTGATTGACAACCTGGTTTTTTACAACAACCCCTCTTGATCTTTTCCAAGGACTTTACAAGTGGCAAAGCAGATGTTTACACAAACAACGACCTCTGTTTAGAATGAAATCGAGAAAGCCGGCCACAAAGGAAAAGAACGAGCCGAGTGGGAGCGTGCAGTGCCACAACAGTGTTGGTGGCATCACAAAAAGCTTCTTACAATCATGGTCTTTCTCCCCTGCTGAGCCCTTCTTGTAAAAACCCACCGCTATGACAGGAATTCAGCTGCCCCCCCTTCCATCTCACCCCCCGCCAAACATCATAAAAGCATCCAGTCAAATGTTGCATTGTGCCCACGCTACAAGATGTCTACAAGATGGCGTGACCGCAATCCCACAGCAGGATATCAACCGGGAGGGTAATGGGCGTCACTGCAGAACTTCACTCAGAGTCATCTCGAATCTATCTCTAAACTCTTGTCAATCATCGTCACTCTCCCCCCTTGATCTATAACCATATCCACCTTCTGGCTTTCAGAGTTACTTGTAGACCAAGTGACCTTGTCATGGTGCCATTTGTCTTAGTAAATTCCTGCCGACGGTCGCGTCAGTTAAAACCAAGTACCCGGAGGCAGTAGCCGTTGCGTTGAAGGTACGGTCGATGAGTCCTTACCTCATTATCATGCGGTGGTAGTTGATAGAGTAGCTGCTTTATTCGAAACTTCTCTCCCGGACTGTTTACATAGGGAACCTTATCCTCAGGCAGGCAGGAAAAGTACAGTTGGACCTAAGGAATTGATCATATGGGCATTACCGATAAATAGGTGCAAAATATGTCACTCTGGATTCTAACTATGTTCCACGTGAGCTGTCATAGTACTTTTGAGATACAGGAGGATCGTTTAACCCTCATAAATCCACACTCCAAACGTCCTTATGGGTCAATAGGTCAAATCACGTCGTCGTTTTGAACAATCATAAGCTTGTCTCTATAGGGACCGGACAAAGCAGCCTGTCGCGGTGGCACTTTGACCTTTGGGTTTGACCACTTGGTGAGTAAACTTTATGAGGGAGGGGCCGTTACAGCCCGCCAGATAAAGAGGTGGGACGTGCTGGTGTTATGTGTTTGGTGGGCTTCCTGCAGCTCAGGCCATCTAAAGAAGGGGAACCACTGCAATTTACCCTGACAATCAACCTCAGCATAGCCCCTCCGGCCCCCCTCATCGCCATCATAAATTATGCACATTTTGATGCTGCCACTACCCCCTCATCCAACTCCCTGTGGGGCTGAGGAATAGGCAACTATGTGTTTCTTTACTATAACGATGACCCATAATGCACCATTAAAGGCAAGGGTGGCGGTAAACAAAGACATTACAGTTGACCCATGCGTTGGCCAAACAAAAGCAAAGGCATTTTTCAGTCTGTAAACCCCTTCTCCTCGCGCCCATCACCCCCTTATTTGCTTCCATGTGTGTGGTTTGAGAGCCAAAGCAGGATAGATGTTAGTCAAATGCGAAACACGGAGAAGAGAGAAACGCACAGGCGGGTTTAGGAAATATGCCAAATTACACCGGGTGCCCTCTGGGCTTGACTAACTGCCCTTGCTTGTATTTGTGTTTGTGGAGGAAAAGGCTTGTTAAAACGCGCCACCACCCCCCCCTCCCAACACCACCAAATTCCCGATCCTGCCGGACCCACTAAATTCTCCAAAACAGATCTCCGATAATCACAAGCAGACTTGACCAGAGCACGGTTCGTAAATAAAAACTAGACATCCTGTCTGTTAGTGGATGTGAGGTAGACCAACAACCTCGCCTCAAAGCATGACCCGCTGGGACTTTTCTACAGATTTTTGTTCAGGGTCTGAATCCACAACGACACTCGTGCTTAACTTGCTGAGCACCACTAATGAGGGCCAAGCAGAAACCTGGCGGGACGTGATAATGAGGTCAAGGCTGTTTTTAATCTCTTGTCAAGAGGATACGTCATTATTCAGGGCGTTGATGTCTGGAATGATCCAAATAGATCAGGGGTGTCCAAATTTTTTGCAAAGGGGGCCAGATTTGGTGGGTTATAAATGTAGGATGAAAATTAACAACTGACTGCACTTGGCCCTCGGGTCGGACTTTGGACCTGATGACATAGATGTATACAGTACTAAGAAATCCCTTCATTGTCACCTTTACCTGCTGACATTTAAAGAATTGTTATTCTTGTCATTTAGGACTGGGATGGACTCCCCCTCACCAAGAAATCTATATGTGACAGTAGCATCACATATAGATTATCTGATTTAATAATCCAGAAGGCGTTATTTGATTTGCCTCACCTGTTCAGGTCGAAGGCCAGGTGGTACCCAGGCATACTCCTCCAGCGCGCAGCCGGAGTCGTCGTCGGAGGTCGAACTGCGCTGGAAGCCGGATGTCAGTTTGCTGACTTTTTGTTCCATGATCAAGTCTCTCTGGCGTGCCCCGCCTTGATGGCCGGCCGCTGACGCCGCCACAGTTGCGCCCGCCAGGCTCATCTGATGCCCCTTTTTTACTAGACAGAAGAAGATGAACAATTCATAAATTTATGAGAATCAAACCATTGCTCTCTCTTATAAGGCAACTAGGGAAACCTTGTTTCCAAAGAATTCGAAATCGTTGCCGAGGGATGTTGGAAATCGGCTGTTATGTCACCACGGTGTTTTGTCACCAAGTAGGACTGCAGTCCAAAGAACTTCGTATTCTGCAGTTGTGCCCGATGTTGTGTTTCCTATTTTCCAATGTACCCCAAGTCAAAATTGAGAACAAGCCACTGGCTCTGTGTCCTTCTATGTCTCGAGAGGCTGTCGCAAGTGACCCGCACTGGCTCAATCAGTCGAGTCTGGGGTCTGTCTAAACATCGGCCTGACAATGGGACAAGGCCACCATATGGGGAATGTCAGCAAGGCCCGTTTCTCTCCCTTCATCTCTCCTTTTGCTCTCAACTGTTTGTTTTCCTAACCCGCTGCAGCCACTGTCTGATCCGTCCTTTCATCTCGCGAACGGACGCAGAAGTGGCAGGCAGGTAAACCAAGGAAAGAATGCTTGGAGGATAGCGACGGTGTCACAGAGGGAAAAAAATCTGGAAGGGGGATCAAACACCCGCGGTGTTTACCACAGCGGGTGGCCTTGTGCATTATTTTTACAAGCACGGTTCGACTGTGTGGTTGACATAAATAGACCAATAGATCAGGTACAAAAGAACCATTGAAGTCCATCTTTTGTTCTTGTTGGTGCTACGTTAAAATGAGATCTGGTGGCTTTAAATTTTGAACCACTATTTGGTGACGTTAGAAAATTGACCAAAGTCTGATGAGGTTTTCATCAGGGGCCGCAATATCAAAGTATGTCATGATCAACCAAGGGTATGTTTCGAAATGATTGTTCTTCCAGTTACCAATGGGTGTAGAACTTCAATGCAGGCATCAAACCACACAATCTTGTTTCTATTAGATATGATGATCATTCTGGATCTCAATTGATAGTTGGGTTCCCCAAGTGAAGATCCACTGAAACACATGCGATGGAAGGATGCGAGTCCAGTTGTGGTCATTCCTCAAAGACCAAAGAGCTCTAGCTGAGATCAAATAGGAGTGCGGCCGGTGTCCCGCAACATGGACCCTTGACGACGCCCTTTCTTCCCCCTCCCTTTACCCCACCTCCCGCCCCTCATATGGCCGACAAGGGCACCCAAGGCCACAACAGGACAGCTGACAACCAAGCACACAAGAACGCAGCCTTTGAACACATGCGTCTAATATCCAGGCCGTGGCCCAAATGTGGCCCGTAGTCAATTTTCATCCGGCCCGCAGCCTCCGTCATAAAATAAATAACGTCTGGTCTGCACGTAGAAAGAATACATGGGACACTACATTTTAACACACTAAATCTGGCCCCCTTTGCAAAAAGTTTGGACATATCGTTGTAGACTATCTACTTGGGTTTGCACACATTTATACAAAACACGAGTACCAGCCTGAAAGTCGATCTCTACGTACTTAGTTATTCCCTCTTTCTCATTTATGGTGATATGCCCTTAGATAGCCGCACCCCAGACCCTCCAAGACTTGATTAGGAATTTCCAAAATAACTCTTCTTCGTGGCCTGATGTTTCTCACTCAGGCTTGCTCGGTGAAAGGGTGACAGAGGTGAACCTAAGCGGCAGCCTGTTCTCAAATGTATCCAAAAATGATTTTCATGTAGAAGGTTGGAACGAGACTAGGAGGCGAATGAAGTTTTTTATAATTCATGACTCGTATCCATGTGTGGAGGTCTAACTGATGTTGGTCAAGGTCTGCTGTCCACCGGCGACCATTCCTCTTTTGGAAATGTGACTGCAGCACAAAATTTCAGAAACCTTTATGACATCTCAATGATTGTCACCTTTGTTGAGGAATTTGATGGATGCTTCTTCCAACAACATTGTCTTTTTTGGTTTTGTTTGTTTTTAGTTTTAGCTCCTCCCCTAAAGAAGATGTCCCGCGTTATCTCCAAGATGACACTTCAGGTCCATCAAGGCAGATAATGTCCTCCAAGAAGGGAAGAAATATACTCCCTTTTTCTGCCCCCCCCCCTCCCCATTGACTTGCAAATTAGACCAAAATAACCTAAAAAAAACAACGCAGGCATGCTTGAGAGCAGTGAGTTGGGAGCTAACTATAGACCTTTGCGCTCACACGTTCAGCCATGCGCTTCATTAAGACGCTGAGGTCGTTTCGAAAAGACGAAAAATGGGATTCTCACGATTAGCTTGAAGCTCAGGATGTTTGACCTCGATGTTAGTCAAAGCCTCCCCCCTTCTTTTCTTATACAAGCACATCTGCTCACATGCTAATTTTTCCATTAGTTGTCATGCAGTTCATTTCCTCTCCCTTTAGCCTCCAACGCTTTGTTGAATGACAGAAGCATCGAGCCAGCTAACTTGGCCGCGCTCGGGTTGACTTGCCAACTCACTGACTCATCACTTGTGTTGGCTTTTCAACTTTTCCCTCCGCCCGGGTGAACAAGGGTTCTATGTTTTCTGTCATTAGTTTTAAACTCCCCTGGACCATCACCGCTGCCCCCCCCCTACCACTGCCACTCTCCGACCACACTAGCCAGACCCCTGCCGTCCTGAATGTTAACAGCCTCTCAGCTCTTTTGTAAAGGCGCTTGTTAACATGGATTTGGATGCTGCAAGCCTGCATATCTTACTGATAGAAGAAACGGTGGGTTGGGGGGGGTGGAAGGTTTGAAGCAAAAATCTTGCAATACATCCAACAAAAACATAAAACTCCCATAAACAAAAGTTTCTGAACCAAATGGACAAAAATGCCAGTTGACATCTCTTAAATGCTTCATGTGTTCTCTTATTTGTTTTTTATTTCTATATTTTAACTTTCAAACCACTCATCAGACCTCATCCTATGTCACACCAATAAACAAAATGTCCCCCTTTGGCAAGTATTTAGCACAACATTCTTAACTCCAAGTCATGTGATGTTCAGACACCTGGAGCATTGGCTTAACAAGCTTCAGGGAGGCTACGCAGGATAAATAAGCAGTTTCTGGTCTGAATCACTGTCTATGCTCTGCAGGGAAGTGTGATGGACGTGCGCGCAAACCAACACAGTGCTCTCAGTCAGTTTGGACCGGTCCGGTATGTTTAACTTGGCTCCTACCAACTCAGCAATGCGAGGCTCTATTTGACAAAGAAAACTTGATTTTCTGCTCACGATCTTCCCAGAGCTTTTTTCTGGACACTTCTGCTTTCTGCATCCTGACAACGTAGTTATACTCAAGATAACCGTGGCGGCTTGTCTTCACGTTGCTCTTGTTGCCATGGTGGTAAAAAAAATTGCAAACTGGGAGAATTCAAAGACTCTTGCATCATTGTGTATACCTGAACGTACCAGAATAACAATTCAAAATAGCCTGACCGGGGGACCAGACAGACTGTTTGGTCTGACCCTTTTTGTGGTCAAGGGAGTGATTTTCCAAGACCAAATGGATGGGAGTGTCATCCTAACCATAGAGACCACCTGCATGTCCAGGGACAGCATGAATGAAGAAACACATATGCTGCTATCACTTCATCCCACTGGATTTCACTTTGGACTACCCAGAACAGTGGTTCTTAACCTGGGTTCGATCGAACCCTAGGGGTTCGGTGAGTCGGTCTCAGGGGTTCGGTGGATCCTCCGCCACAGAGGTCCACCCCTCAGTCTAGACTGCAGTTAGTAGGCACAGTCATTGAAGAAGGGTTCGGTGAATGAGCGTATGAAACTGGTGGGGTTCGGTGCCTCCAACAAGATGAAGAACCACTGACCAAGAACCACAAACTAGAACCTTTGACCTAACCTCAAAGGGATCCTTGAAAACACCTCCACCACCCTCACCACCTGAATGAGTTACCCCTTTCCTGTAGCCCCCAAACCAGAACTGAGAATCACTTGAGCGCATATGATCTTCTGTCATTTCTCTGCCATTCTTACCTCCGTCTCGGAGCAGCTTTCCAACTCAAACAGGAAAAGAGGATCTTATCAGGCAGTCTGTCCTAGTTTCTTCTGCCACTCCACAGCTCGATCCGTACCGTACATGTTGATCCTCAATACTCTTATTCCAGACCACGAGTCGGCACAGTGCCGGTACCATGTCATAGGACCGGAGGTATTTGAGTGACTGCGCGTATATGCTGGAGCGCAACCAGTTGGCCATCCTTTACCCATGTCTCTACCGCTACCCCCCCCCCCCCCTCCCAACCCACCCACTAAACTCGGCCCAACCCCTTCACTTCGCGGCAGCCAGTCACAGCGGGGTAATGCCTCCGCTTGACCCAGCCTTCGTACTTCAAACACCGGGTTCCCAAATGAGAAAAGCGTTGTCGACAGAAAAGTAAATGTGAATCTTGAGTAGCACGTTGCTTAAACAGGAGCTCGTTTTACCTTAACTGACCCCCCCCTCCCCCGCTTGCCTGAAATGTTTTTTGGGGAGGCATTCCTCGTTTTACAATTCAAAGATAAGGGAAGAGTGATGATGTTAGTTGTGATTTGGTTGATCTCTTGTCACGTGAACAAAAAATGTCATCTGGTCTCAGTGAGGCATTTTTGATGATAGGCTTTCTTTTTGATCAACCCAAGAACACCCTGCTTTTTAGCATGGAGATATCCCACGGGCTAAAGTTAACCAAATAAGTCCTAGTGTCTTCCGAAAAACAGTTTGAGTTAGCGTGTCAAGAAACAATTGGTCCAATTATTTCCTGAAATGATTGTTCGGTTGCTTGTTGCTAGGCAGCTAAGTCACAAGTGCCCTATCGGCCAATGAAATAGCATATAATAATAATAATTACAATAATAATAAATTCACATATTTTTTTCTGCGGGTGAGCAGCGGCAGCCACACACGCCAGCGTTCACTCAACCCAGAAGTAACATAAAGTAAAACAAACCTAAATAAATAATATGACAACACAAGGACACAGAGTCATTCATTCTTCAGCACTTTCTGTACCCTCTTTGTGACATGAAGCAGTTCTCGATGACAGAAGAGAGAAATCAAAGCGTCCTTTTCAGTAGTGGATCAGGGACGTCATGGTGGAATGTGCACGTTTACTACAAGCTAAATGTTGAAAGCAAACACGCAGTTGTAGCATCCATTGACGAATAGAGATTGTCTCACATCTCCTGTCCCACATAAATCAGCTTCAATTCCAAGCCGCGACAGTTCCACATAGTCTTATTTGGAATTAAAAATACCATGCTACGTCTAGATCAGTGGTTCTTAATCTTGTTGGAGGCACCGAACCCCACCAGTTTCATATGCCGCTTCACCAAACCCTTCTTTCAATGACTGTGCCCACTAACTGCAGACGAGCCTAACCTAAGACCGACTCACCGAACCCCTAGGGTTCGATCAAACCCAGTTTAAGAACCACTGGTCTAGAATATTTTTGGAGGGGGGGGGGGGGTCGTCTTCATTCATTAAACAAACTGCTGATTGACCAATAATGACTTGGTTAGTTTTATTACGTACAAAGGCATAAAAGTGCTACCTTCTAGACGTAAAAAGACTGTACCTACCTGCCCGTCCAGTGATACTCCCCAGGGAGTTTGCAGCTGACCTCTTGTCTCTCCTTCACCTCTGAAGGAATTTCACAACATGAGGCTCTTCCTGTTGCCTCAGAAAACAAAAGTGACCGCTTAAGGTCAAACTTTGGACAGTCGCGGCCAATTTTCGCCTTGTCGACTGTGTTAAGATTTGCGTTTCGTTTGAACTTCTGAGGGTCAGACACATTTGGTTTTGGAGCAACCAAGAGTGTTGTTGCACTTCAAATCAACTTGCTAGCAATGGCTAACTTATTTTTAATAGTTGCGTATGACGTTTAAGAATGTTAACACACACTCCTTGTTGTCATACTGTAGCTGCAAAGCGGCCAAGGCCATCGAAGACAACCCTGGCCTTTCACGCCAAACCTTTAGACCTTTGTGCTCGTCCCAAACACTCAGTCCAACCCCCCATTGACACCCGCCCCCCTAGTACCATTAGCACATCTTTAAGGGGCGGGGCAGCACAGCATCCTGCCTTGAATGACATGTTAAATCCAAGGAAACAACCTTCCTAGCAGTCACTTACCAAAGTTGGATTTGTGTCAGGCAATAGACTAATAATGATCTCGGGCCAGGGGTGTCTCCCGTTACCCCTTCCCTATCGACGGGGCGGGGAGTGGGGGGGGGTCTTTAGGTTCTTTCAGTCTTTTAATCACTGTAAGTAAATAATGTAACTGAAATAATAAATAAGTGAAAACACACTAAAGAGCTGGATAATAGCAATAAATATGCAAAATTAAGATTTTGAAAAAAATGATAGGATCCAATGGAAATGCAAATAAACATTGTTGCTTATTAACTCATTCACTGTCAGACGATGGTACTAAAAAATGTGACCACTCCAGTGCCAGGGTTTTTATCATTGTCACTCCAGGACCCACAGATTTATTGAGTTTTAGGACGACATAAATATTCAACGCAGTGTAAGAAACTTTACACTGTCTTCTTTCATCAGAAAAAGAGTTATTTCCTAATTTGTATGGGTCTGGAGTTATATGAGCTTGAAATGAGGGCGGCTGTCCAAAATACAATGCAATACTTACAAAAATGTTAGTGCTTTGTTACAGCATCAGCTTTTGTTAAAGTGCTATATCTATTTGCTATCTATTTGCTACCTAGCTGGCTAGCTAGCTATTTAACTATTAACTACAGTAAAGTCTCGTTATATCGCTATTCAAGGGAGTCCGAAAAAATATCGATATAACCGGGACTATCGATATATCCGACCCTGTTTGCATGTAATTTTCTCCGTGCGTGCATAGAAATAGTATCGATATAACCGGGACTATCGATATATCCGATATTGATATAACGAGACTTTACTGTATATGTCCTTGAGCTTTTTGAAAGGCGCTTAGAAATAAAATGTATTATTATTACTAGCTATCTATAAGCTAGCTAGCTAGCTTTCTATCAATTTGAGTTACTTCCGGGTTGAGTGAACGCTGGCTAGCTCTCTAGCTAGCTAGCTTCCTATCAATTTTAGTTACTTCCGGGTTGTGTGAACGCTGGCACGTGTGACTGCCGCTGCTCACCCACCGAAAAAAACTTGTGACTGTAAAGTGACCTTGAGAGTTTTGAAAGGCACTTATAAATGAAATGTATTATTATTATTATATATTTTTTAATACATGCATATTTGTTTATTTAGCGCTTTAACAATAACCGAAGCTGGTACAAAGCGCTAACATGAAAAAAGGGGAAATGCTGCCCCCTTGTGGAAGCGACAAAAAATTGCCAGAGGTCTTACCAGCGCTTTATCGGTACCCAAACCAGAAAACCAAAACCCAAAGAAATCGGAGAATGGCGCTCTACGTTATATTTTCAATTCCTGAATAAAATTGTGAATGAGTTAGACTTTTATTTTTATTTTGTTAATTTTAATTTTAATTTTAATTAACCCTCAAGTTTCCGCAGAAGTTTACCAGCGGCGAATGAAAGGGAAAATGTCCTTTTTTTTTTTGCGCAATCGCATCCCCAAATCAAATCAATCCACTTATCATCCAATCCATCCAATCATCATTTACGGCCCCACCCCCCAAATCCCCCACCCACAGAACGTCATGCTTAAATACTTACTTACACCATTGTCAGAAGTACGTGACACAGTTCAAGGTTCACCTCTAGATAGTTGAATAATATAAAGTCACGCATCCCTGACCCGTGACCTTTTCAGAGTACCAGATGACCAATAAATCTATCGCCTCTGGGCTTTATGGCCCAATATCCCACCCCCGCACCCCCCACCCTATTCCGGTCACAGCCACAACAACCTGAACGGCGCTTCACACCTGGTCTGGTTGACATTAAAGAAAGAAAAAAATATATATATTAAAGCTAGTCAATGACAAGACATAGGACGATTGTCACGGGGGGGAAACCCGGCGATAACGCGGGTATTTTTCCCCGGTACAAACGCGTCTTTGGCACCGGACAACAGACAGCCTCCATAGACGACGCGCACGGCAGCGAGAGTTCAAGCCTAATGTAATCTATTCAAACGAGTCAAATTAAAGTCCCGAGACACATCGTAAATCCGGGCTCGGCGGGCGAAGGGGCAAAGGGAAGGTCAGTCTTTAACTTCGCCGTCATTGAAGAATGCTTTCTCGCTTGTGTGTGAGCCACCTTATATATATAAAAAAAAAAGTGGGTATTCTCCAGGTTTAAATGACTCGCCGACGGGTATTAGCAGGACACAGGCAGGAAAAAAGCCTGGGTTATAAAGGGCAATAAAAGACGATCACTCTACTGTAAAAACAGTCCTTTTTTTTTTTTTTACGCCTTGGAAAAGAGGGTGGAAAAGGTCAAACGGTGGGGCAAGCCAGCGTCTTGATATTGACTTAGCTGCTTTGCGGCCGACAAACTCGGGTCAGACTGGAAGGGTTGTTAGCACCATAACCCTGCTGTAACCCCCTCTTTTTTGTTTTTTTTTCTAATAATAATACAGTAAAGTCTCGTTATATCGATATCGGATATATCGATAGTCCCGGTTATATCGATACTATTTCTATGCACGCACGGAGAAAATTACATGCAAACAGGGTCGGATATATCGATAGTCCCGGTTATATCGATATTTTTTCGGACTCCCTTGAATAGCGATATAACGAGACTTTACTGTAATAATAATAATAATAATAATAATAATACATTTAACCGCCTTTCAAAGCTCTCAAGGACATTTTACAGTCACAGACAAGCATAGGTACTATAATAAATCAAATATAAGCACAAATAGAATGGAATAAATAAAATACAATTATAAATAGAAACAAGAGAGAGAGCTACTCAGAAAATGCCATTTTAAAGGACAACCGACGTCACTTTTTTGTTTTTTTAACTGACATCAGAAAAACGTTTTATAGCATCTAAAATACCCAAAACACGCAGGCTGATATTTTTAGTCAAATGCAAAACACCAATAAAAATGACTGAAAGTGTCCAAAATCTGCAAAAAAATGGAGCTGCGAATTGGGCATTTTCAGAAAGTCCCGCCCCCAGTTCGTGACGTCACACCAAGACGTCTTGCATTGCTGAAGAATCAAAACAATGGCTTCAGATTCGGAGAATATGCTTTCATGTTACACATCCAGTTATGAATATATTTCAAATAATTCTGAAGAAGAAAGCATACATGTTTGCAATCGATTAAAGAATTTATTTGTGCCATTTTGAGGCAACATTGGGGGGAAAATCTCTCACCCAAAAAAAGAGGCACAAAATGGCGACCTCCTGTGGCCACCTCCGTTTCCACAGGCTGCTAAATTCCTTATATGGCGCTTGGACACCCTCTTCTGGCGGCTTTTGGGTGCAACACGAGTTCCCCAGACCAAACAAGTACAGCAAAATACATTGACGTGATGGAAGGACCTCCGGGCAGACGTTAATTCAGACAACTGCCATTATCTAAAAAAGTCGCCTTGCATCCAATTTAACGAATAATCAGACAACATTAGCCCCACGGCGCTATCCAAGTTAGCTCACGGCGCGCCACTTTGTCATGTCATCATCCGTCCATCGACCCAACCAAAACGTCACAAGGACGCCCCCATCAGCCGCGCTTGTATTTCATCCTCAATTTGACACCCTCTCACCTAGTTGTAAAAGTGGAACCTCATTGTGGGATAATGGCAAGCGGGAGCACCACAACTACCGGGTGTGGGGGTGTTGGAAAGGGGGGGCTGTTAACGGGAGGAAGCCCCCTTTATTTGAGGACACTATAACTCAACAAAAGCCCGTGGCTGTCTGACGGTTCTGACACCGCACATACCCGTAGCGGATGAGCAAAAGGGGGGTCTGGGGGGGGGCAAGTCCTGTCCTGTGTGGTCCTTCCTGGACAAACTTGATGAGTTGGAATCGGAAAAGCGTGCTCGCTTTATGATGTTGACTGGCGACATGTCGACAATGACCAGGAAATAGTTTGGACCTGCGTGTAAAATTTGGACCGTGGCTGTTAAGAAGTCAATCCTTACACATCTGGCCCCTGTAACGACCCCCCCCCAAAACAATGTCCCCGCAGAGAACGACAATGAGCGACTCTTTATAGGAAGAGAAAAGACATCCTCGGGAAAACACGTGGAAACGTTTTATAAAAGGCGCGGCTTCAAAAGCCCCCCCTCCCTCTAAAAAAAAATGCTGAATCCAACGCTGGCCTGTAACAGTTAAGAGCTTCTCAGTCGGGATCCCACTAATGATTAACATTCCTGGAGAAATCACTCAAGCTGCAGACTTTTTTTTTTGTCCGCAGCGTTCTAATTAAGCGCATGCCCCGGTGCTGCTGCACGGTGGGTTTTTTTTAGGGGTGTGTGTGGGGTTTAACCGGGTGGCAGTTCAAACCGAACTTCATTTTCATTAAACCCGACAGGACAGAGGTTCGAAATAGATACGACAATGTAGTCAACGGAAACGGTTCTAACGGTACGTCTGTGTAAGCTCTCAGTCGTACAGGAGTGGTCCATCCATCGATGAAAAGGTTTCTTCAGCCGTCATCTGGACTTCTTTGAAGGTGTCGGATGTTTCGCTTCTTATCCAAGAGGCTTCGTCAGCAAACTAAATTCTTTTGCTGATAGTTTTGGCCCTATATATATATATATATATATATATATATATATATATATTATATATCCTTACTGTCCAGACGTGGCGGTGCCAGACTCTGCTATGATAGGTCTCTGGACTTAGTTTTGGCCCTATATATTGTCCTCTTGGACAATATAAGTGTCAATATAATTGGACAATTGGTCCAAGAGGACAATTGTCCTCTTGGACTATATAAGTCCTCTTGGACTTAGTTTTGGCCCTATATATATATACAGTAAAGTCTCGTTATATCGATATCGGATATATCGATAGTCCCGGTTATATCGATATTTTTTCGGACTCCCTTGAATATCGATATAACGAGACTTTACTGTATATATCCCTACTGTCCAGACGTGGCGGTGCCAGACTCTGCTATGATAGGTCTCTGGACTTATCATAGCAGAGTCCGGAACTGCCACGTCTGGACAGTAGGGATATATATAGGGCCTAAACTACCAGTAAGACTTTAGTTTGCTGACGAAGTTTCTCAGATAAGAAGCGAAACGTCCGACACCTTCAAAGAAGTACAGATGACGGCTGAAGAAACCTTTTCAGCGGTGGTTCTAACGGTAGCTAAAAAAGAAAAAAAAAGTATTTTTCGGACTATGAGTACAGTGATACCTCGGGTTACAAACCCCATGGCATACGAACTTTTCGGTTTGCGAACGTTAAATTTATGAAAATTATACCTTGGCATACAAAGTATTTTTCGGGATACATACGGAGCTGCCACAATGACTCATGTGTCGTTCCTGAATGAGACCGTTCTAACAAGAAAAATGGCAGCCGGGTTGTTTTGGTCCTCTATTCCCCGCCCCCAGTCATCGGTTAAAGCCACATGATTGGTCAAGAACGCGGCAGTGAGGGGAAGTGGTTTAAACATTAAAGAGACAGGCAGACGACAGACAGTGAGAACATGGATAAAAAACAGTAAAATTTGGACTTGTTTCAACTTTTATAGTTCAAAGGCAGAGTGTAGACTGCAAGGTTAAAATACACACTCGTGGCACCATCTTGAAGTCAAAAAAACAATAACTTAGGTTTATATGTTAACCCCCCCCCCCCACACACACACACAGCTGCATTCTTGACCAATAACGTGGCTTTAACCAAAGACTTGGGGCGGGAAATAGAGGACAAAAAATGGCGGGTGCCATTTTCTTTTTTGGAGAATGGCTTCACTCTCTCTCTGTCTGTAGCCCTCACTGGTGCCTTCTTGACCAATCATGTGGCTTTAACCGAAGACTGAGGGCGGGAAATAGAGGACAAAACTGTCGGCCACCATTTTCTTGTTAGGAGAACGGGCTCATTCGCGACCGACACATCACTCATTGTGGAATCTCCGTGTGTATCCCGAAAAATAGTTCGTATGCCAAGGTAAAATATTCATAAAAGTAACATTCGTAAACCTAAAAGTTCGTAAGACAAGGGCTTCGTAAACCGAGGTATCACTGTATAGTGTACAACACCACCTGCCCCCTCCTTGGTTTTAAAATGCCAGTCAGCAAAGTCGCTAAACCCTGCTATTTAGCGTCGCACGTTCTTCGTCCGCCCTTTTTCCTGGAATTCGAGTGACAATGACAAAAACCCTGGCACTGGAGTGGACACTTTTTTTTTGTCTGACAGTGAATGAGTTAAAGGACAACTGACGCCTTCAGACAAGTTTTGTCCATAATTCACTTCAAATGACTTGTACTGAGCGTATTTTACAAAGATTAGCTAGCTATATTTTACGTTTTAAGACTTGCGCTGAAATTTCAGGAATTCTTGTTTTCGAGTTGATGACGATGCCTGACGTGACGTCACGGAGGGAACACCCCTGACCGAGAAAGCGACACACAATGCATTTTGGGTACTTTGTTTGGTCTTAAAACTTCGTGTTGGTCCGTGTTGATGGCGAAATTGGAAGGAAAACACAAATAACGCAATGGTGAATCGTTGTGTGTTGCAGCAAGACTACTATTTGATACTAGTTGACACAAATTCCCAGCTGACAAATCAGGCCATTTCCAACGGAGCTTGGGCGCCATTTTGTGCATTTTCTGGGACGCTACATTGCTGTCATTGACTTTTTGATTGATACGGAAGGACTTCTTTCATCGATTGCAAACATGTATGCTTTCCTCTTCAGAACTATTTGAATCATATTCATAACTAGATGAGTAACAAGAAAGCATCTTCTCCGAATCTGAAGCTATTGTTTTGATTCTAGAGCAAGGCAAGACGTCCTGGCGTGACGTCACGAACAAGGGGGCGGGACCTCTGAAACTGAAACTTTCTGAGGTCATTTTGAAGTAGTTTTGGGACACTTTAACTCATTTTTATTGGTGTTTTTCATTTGACTAAAAACATCACCCTGCGTGTTTTGGGTATTTTAGATGCTATAAAACGTTTTTCTGATGGCAGTTAGGAAACAAAAAAAAAATGGTGTCGGTTGTCCTTTAAGAGTGTGCAAGTGTACCTAATATTGTGTCCACTGGGTGTCAATACACACATATAAACACACATACACATCTGGCGAGCCAGTGCTTGTGTTTTCTTTGGGAGGCCACAACCCCTCGCAGGAAGATTCTGCGAGTACGGCAAACAAAAACGTCCCTTTGTAAGCCAGCCACTCAACTCGCAGCCGCCAGGCGCAGGTTGGGACTTTTTGCCTCCGAGCCCACCGAGAAATGTCCTTAAGTCGCCCTCGGTCAACATTGACCCATCTGTGCGTTTGTCCTCCAAATGTGTAACTTAAGCGTGACGTGTGACTGCATCCGATGGGGTTATCTTTGTTTTTTTTTTTTTTTTAACTCATTCACTGCCAGCCGTACAAAAATGTGTCCACTCCAGTGCCAGGGTTTTTGTCATTGTCACTCGAATTCCAGGACCCACAGAATATTGACTTTTAGGACTACATAAGCATCCAAGACAGGGTTAGAAACCTTAGACTCTTTTTTTTTTTTCATCAGGAAAAAAAGAGTTAGTTGCTAAGTTATATCGGTCTGGAATTTGGAGTCACAAAAATGACTCATCCTAAATTATTAACGCTAAATATTCACGATAGCCGCCCCACTCATTTTCCAAGCAGATTGAGGTGGATAAAAATAAATAAATAAGTAAATAAATACATACATACATACATACATACATACATACATAAATAAATTGGAGGAATTGATGAATAGATGAATAAATACATCGATAAATAAATACATTGATGAATACATCGATAAGTAAATAAATACATCGATAAATACATTGATAAATAAATAAATAACTACATCGATAAATGAATACATTGTTAAATAAATAAATGAATCTAAATACATAAATTCATACATTGATAAATAAATACATCGATAAATAACTAAATAAATAAATAAATACATCAATAAATAAATACATTGATAAATAAATAAACACATCGATAAATAAATGCATTGTTAAATAAATAAATCTAAATACATAAATTCATACATCGATAAATAACTAAATAAATAAATACATCGATAAATAAACAGAAAAATAAATACATTAAAAATAAATAGCAAAATAAAGACATTAAAAATAAATAAACAAATAAATTGATAAATAAATGAATGGATGCATTACTAAATAAATAAATGGATATTAAATATATAGATAAACAGAAAAATAAAGTCATTAAAAATAAACAACTGAATAAATAAACAATAAACTGACAAATAAATTGATAAATAAATAAATGAATAAATAAATGGATACATTACTAAATAAATAAATGGATACTAAATATAGAGATAAATAAAGGCATTAAAAATAAATAACTGAATAAACAGACAAATAAATTGATAAATAAATGAATGGATACATTACTAAATAAATAAATGGATACTAAATATATAGATAAATAAAGAGAAAAATAAAGGCATTAAAAATAAATAACTGAATAAATAAACAGACAAATAAATTGATAAATAAATTAATACACACATAGATAAAAAGACGGTAGACGGCTTATCTGAACACAAACGGTTACTCGCTAAACCTGTTAGCATCAACCGATAATTTTTTTTGTCATGTAGCGCAGCACGCTAGCGTTACAACGCTCACTTTTCCCCTCAATTTTCACAACTAAAAAAAAAAAAATGGCGACCGTCCACTTCGCGGAAGCGCACGTTGGGCATACATTGTTAAAGCTTATGCATAAACATGACGACCATAGCGGGCGTCGGGGACCGCTTTCATCGGCGAGGTGGTCCCATAGTTAGCGCCGCAATTACCACGTGCGGTAAGAGTCAGACCCCCCCCAAACCCCCGAACTTGTGAGCCTTGCCCCTAACATCATCCTGCGGAGCGACATATGCGCCTGGAAGCGCTAAAGTACTAACTACTATTAATCACTGCACAGTAATGCTTAGCATGTGGATGCAATGTGTGCAAGGCAGATGGTGGAGAAGAAAAAAAAAGCCTGGGTACCACCGCAACGCTACCCTGAATGTGATTCGGCCATGGCAATGTGGCCACCGACCTCCGATTTGAACAGTGACTGTCAAGGTCACTTTACAGTCACAGGATCAGTTTTTCTGCGGGTGAGCTGCGGCAGCCACATGCGCCACATAGAAAGTTAGCTAACTAGCTAACAGATAACTAATAGATAGCTAGCTAGTTAGATAGTGAATAGATAGCAAATAGATAGCTAGATAGGTAGCCAGCTAGCTAGTTAGATAGCGAATATAAATCTATATGTATGTATGTATTGTATTGTATTGTATTGTGTAAAGCCGCCCCCATTTCAAGCTCAGATAACTCCAGACCCATACAGCTCAACTCATTCACTGCCATTCATGAAATTATTCGGAAATTAAAAATATGATGAAGAGCGAGCGTAATTCCCGAATTTATTCAGGAATTCTTTTTCATGTGGATGGGGTGCCGATCAAGCGGTGCCAATGTTTGTTCCTTTCCACTAGACGGCAGCATTTGCCTATTTCAAGCTCAGATAACTCCAGAATGAAACTCATTGAATGTTTATGTAGTCCTAAAAGTTCAATATTGTTTGGGTCCTGGAGTTCAAGTGAAAATGACAAAAACCCTGGCACCAAAGTGGACACATTTTTGCACATTGTCTGGCAGTGAATGAGTTAAAGTGAGCACTTCCACTTGGCTGAGAAAATTCCTCCACCACACGTCGGTGTCACATCATGATGCCGATGAGATAAGGCGATTATTGCACAGGCGCGCCTCAGGCTGCCCACAATTAGGGGCCTATGATAAAAATCGACATTTTTACTATTTTCGGGTGGTCCGGGGTTACATTCTTGAGCAATTTGTTGGAAGCTTAAGTCCAAATGGGATGATACATAAAGTTTTTTTTAATTGAATAATGATATGACATTAGTTGAAGATGATGAAATTAGATTAGATAATAATAATAATAATAATAATAATAATAATAATAATATTAACACCACCACTACTACTACCACTACTACTACTACTACTACTACTACTACTACTAATAATAATAATAATAATAATAATGATGATAAAACAAACATAATACTGAAAAGAAAAATAGTTTTGAAAGGCGCTTATAAATGAAATCGATTATTATAAACTCCCTAATTTATTTTACTTTGAAAGTATCCGTGACGTGATGCCGCCTTACAAGGTGTTGCGACAAAAAGCAGAGCTAACAGCGAAACACAATTACCCAAACGCGCTAAATATTTATTCCTGATAAACTGCAGTTTTGTCGTTAGTTGTAACAATTTTAAATTTTGTTGTAAGCTAAACATAAATAATGAAAATAAAAATAAACTACCTTTAATTATTTTACTTTGAAAGGATCCGTGACGTGTCTGCCGCTTTACAAGGTGCTTCGACGAAAAGCAGAGCTAACAGTGAAACGCTGCCACAATTAGCCAAACGCACTAAATATTTATTCCTGATAAGCTGCGCAGTTTTGTCGTTAGTTGTAACAATTTTAAACTTCGTTGTAAGCTAAACATAAATAATGAAAATAAAAATAAACTACCTTTAATTATTTTACTTTGAAAGGATCCGTGACGTCTGCCGCTTTACAAGGTGCTTCGACGAAAAGCAGAGCTAACAGTGAAACGCTGCCACAATTAGCCAAACGTACTAAATATTTATTCCTGATAAACTGCACACTTTTCTCATGAGTTCTAACAATTTTAAACTTCGTGGTAAGCTAAACATCAAAAATGAAAAGAAAAACAAACTCCCTTAATTATTTTACTTTGAAACGATCCGTGACGTGGTTGCTGCCTGACAAGGTGGTTCGACGAAAAGCAGAGCTAACATCGAAACGCTGCCACAATTAGCCAAACGCACTAAATATTTATTCCTGATAAACTACACACATGTATCGTGAGTTGTAACTATTTTAAACTTCGTGGTAAGCTAAACATAAATAATGAAAATAAAAATAAACTCGTTTTAGTATTTTACTTTGAAAGGATCCGTCATTGGTGTCATTCAAATTGAATGAATGTATGAAAAGGACGAGTGATATCTGTTACTTCGTATCGGTTTTGGTGAGTATTACGGAGTTAAATAGTCAACCAATCCCCCCTTCACGTCATTTGTTTGACTGCCAACAGCGGTTCGCCTATTTTTAAACTTGTTTGACAGTTAAGAAATATTTGCGTTGAAACTTTCACACCAACCGTTAGTCACTTTGTTTCTATTTTTGGGCCCTGTAAATCCATCGGGGTTACTTTTAGCTTTATAAATATCTTGAACAATATCTACAGCCACGTTCTAATTTAGGAAAACAGTTTAAAGATGACTACGTGTAGGAATGCCAGTTCAAGCGTGAAATGCAGGGCGACGTATGTTTTTTGTCAGGGTGAGGACGAAATAGTTTGTGTGTATTAGAGGCAACTTCGCGTGTGACCACTAGGTGGCATCATCACACAGGTCGTGTGCTCGCTCTCGAGTTTGCCAGTCTCTCGCCAATTCTAAAACCTAGATCGTGTCTAAACAAAAAAAAAAGTCTCCTAGGAACTGAGAATAATCATATTGTGTTTGAGATATATCAGCTCGCTCCATTTATTAAGCCAGCTTCCATTGCGCAATACCTCAGATAACCCCGCCATTACAGCATGTCCAAAAAACGCTTCCCAGGGCCTCTTTCTCAGCTCAAACGTGATCTGGATTCGGTGACATTATCACATGTGACCATAGCAACAGTACTTGGTTTACTTTTGGTATGTTGCGAGACTTTAATGAGGTTTGCGGGTCCCATATGATTCGATTGTCAAACCGCATGGCGTTACCGCCATTTTGACCCGGGTGCGGGACCATATTTGGTCGTTTGAGGCACGTGATCTGTGTCCAACCAATCAGCAAGCTCGTGATCGTCATAACTGAAGTTATAATGAATAAATAAAATGGAAGCATGGCGTTGGAAGCATCAAACATCAGTGATGAGCATATAAACATTAAAAAACGTGTATCATAGTATTTAAATTATTCATATTAGTTTTTTTAATTATCCTTATTGTTTCAATTCCATAACATGGTGGGCAAAGTATGGTCTGGGGTCCAAATATGGCCACACCATTCGATTTAATATTACAAGGTGACCCAGGAAAATGTCAATTGTGGCTTTGATTAAAAAGATATTTATTCCAAATTACAACCACATATTATTCAGTTTATGGAAGACTATTCACCAGAGTTTCAGCTATTTCTGTCAATTTTTAGTCCATTTATGGCTTTCCCAAGATGTGTTCCAAATGCCCACCATTTTGTTGCAAGCAAACCTGTACTCGTCTGACCACGTTGTCAATCACTTGTACACTCCTCTTTCACCCAAAAAGATGTGTACCTCTCTGCAGCAATGATTTCTTCCGAAAAATAGTTTTAATTTTAAATAAATAGCTTTTTAATGAAAGCCACAATTGAGATTTTCATGGGTACGCATCTTTTATGGTCACCCTATATATACTATAACCAAAAAAAAGTTTCATGCAATGTATTTTTACATTTATTTTTTGATTATATATTTGGTTTCATTTTTAAAAGAATCTTTCTCCCTCATTAAATATTATTTTCTGGTTTAAGGGACCCCCCCTACCCATTTTTTCGTTGAGTATTTTCCCCGTTTGTTCAGAATATTCTGTCCTCATTTAAAAAACAAAAACAGGCCCAAAATATTTTGGAGGAATAAAAATATTGTATAAAATAATGATGGCATTGTAATCTTTCTTTGCATCCAATTAATTGAACTATAAACTTTGAAAACCACAATTTCCTTCCCCAGTAAAAGAAAGTAGGTCTATTTAACATGTTTTAGATCCACATTTTAAACATTTGGACTGAATCTACTTATTTCACAAACAACAACAAACAACAACAAAGTTAAGCTAAATATATTTTTTTCAACATTATCATATGATATACATTTGTGTAGTGTACAAGTTATGCTCACTTATATTCATTGAAATAACCAAAATGTGCGAAACTGCTTTCCACGTCATGAGGAATACAATTCCACCCCACCATTAATAAAAAAACATTTGGATGTGACCCACCAGGCACTTCTCCGCACTCATTTCCAGATATTGACTTTCCATTTAGTGCATGTGTGTTTGTGCACGCATTCACGCAATTCCACTTGGCCCCCTTTGACATGCACGCAGTGGCGCTGAGGCAGTTGTCACCCAAGTGACAGGCGACAGCTGAGTCCATACATCTGGAGCCCCCCCAACGAGGAAAGGAAGGGGAGGGGTTAGTGGGTGTGGGGGTCCATCCACACTCATACACCACCCTGACTGTTTGTTTGTTTAATTGTTTGTTTTTGTCATTTTGTTTTTCCAGCCTGGCGCAAACAAGCCTCGAAAAAGTGAAGGAAAGTGACCCGAATCTCCCAATGTCGCTGCGCACGGATGAAAAAGCTGACGTTTGGGTGGAAGAATCCATCTGCCCCCACTCTCCTTTCACGCAAGACATGTATGTACCGTATTTCATTCAAAGTTAAACACCCGTGAAATCACACGATGCAAACACAAGTAACCCCCCCCCCCCTAAAAAATCTCCTTCCACTCACCTTCAGTGGTGCGAGTATCCACAACCAATAGTCCTTGAAAAGCGATCCGGGCTGCGTCTCATTCGGCGTGTGAATGGTGAAGTGTCCCGAAAAGAAAAAAAAGTGACTAATTTAGAGAGCAGCGCCCCCCCCCCCCCATCCACCGGCCCCCCCCAACCCCACGGCCGAGCGCGCTGTCACAACATCGCCCACACTTGAGCGGCACACGCTACGGTTGGGGCTTGTGTGGCGCTCCTTTGCTTTGCGTTGACATGACTGAGCCCGAGTGCGCGAGAGCCGATCCACCACTATTGGCTGAAGGTAGCCCGCACTCGACCCCACCACCACCCATCAAAACCCCCCTTCCTACTATCCCACCCACACCTATCCCCCACCAACCCCCGACCCACAGAGAAGGAGCCAAACATTTGGGGAATTTAAAGGGAATGACTATGGCGCAATTGACACATTAGATAGACTCGATGGTTGGATAGTTTCATATTTGGTCATTTCCTGTATTTTTTTTTATTTTTATTTTATATTTTTGAACAAATTAAGACTTCTACAAAACATCAAAGCATAGTTAGGTTACTCTGGGAACAATTGGATTGTTTTACAGAGCACTAAAAATAAGATAAAAGTGATTGGAATTGCTTATAATATACTGAAAAACATTCACTGATTTTATTTTGACAGTGCTCGTCACATGATGCAAGTCACTGAATAAAAGAACGTTTGTTGTTGTAATTGTTGGTGTAATTTACATATAAGATGGATATCAGATGTGTGTTTTTTATTTTGAGATTCATCAAAGATGTAACTGAGAAGTTGTGGATAGCAAGCTAGCTTACCTAGCTAGCGAGATTGATGGACAGCTTGCTAGCTAGCTTGATGATGGCAGGTTGCTTGATGATAGCAAGCTAGCTCGATAATGGTGAGCTACCTCGATGATGGCGAGCTAGCTCGATGATGGCGAGGTAGCTCAATGATGGCGAGCTAGCTTGATGATGCCGAGCTAAGTCGATCGCGTGCGAGTTCGATGGCATGCTAGTTAGATGGCATGCTAGCTCGATGGCACGCTAGCTTGATGATGGCGAGCTAGCTTGATGACGGTGAGCTAGCTCGATGGCATGCTAGCTTGATGGCATGCTAGCTTGATGGCACGCTAGCCTGATCCGCGCTAGCTCGATGGCGATCTAGCTTGATAATTGCGAGTTAGCTTGATGATGCTGAGCTAGCTTGATGATGGCGAGCTAGCTTGATGATGGTGAGCTAGCTCGATGGCACGCTAGCTTGATGCACGCTAGCTTGATGCTCGCTAGCTCCATGGCGAGCTAGCTTAATAATTGCAAGTAAGCTTGATGATGGCGAGCTAGCTCGATGGTGAGCTAGCTTGATGATGGCGAGCTACGTTGATGATGGCGAGCTACCTCGATGGTGAGCTCGCTTGATGATGCGAGTTAGGTTGATGATGCGTGCTAGCTTGATGATGATGAGCTAGCTTTATGATGGCGAGCTAGCTTGATGATGATGAGCTAGCTTGATGATGGTGACCTAGCTTGATGGAGAGCTAGCTTGATAGAGAGCTAGCTTGATGATGGTGACCTAGCTAGATGGAGAGCTAGCTTGATAGAGAGCTAGCTTGATAGGGTGCTATCTAGATAGCTAGCTTGATGGCGAGCTAGCATGATAGCGAGGCAGCTACCTAGCCACCTAGATAGATAGATAGACTGTAAGGAAAAGGTGACTAGAACAGCTTGGGTTTAATAAGAGGCACATGCAATTTGTGGCAGGTGTGTGGTGATTCCCATTGACTGAATCATGAGTTTGAGTGTAACTGGTGAATTTCTAACCCAGTCACTCCCGGGAGTTTTCAAGAGGGTGTGTACATTTTTGCAGCACCATTGTTCAACTTGTTTAGTTTTACTTGTCCTTTCGAAATATTTACAGAATTTTTAAAATTAATGTGTTTTAATAATGCTTGTATTCCATTGAGTTAATAAATATGCAAGCATTGATTTCATGATATGCCCTTTGACTTTTACATCTTGCCTCCCTTTGAGTGACATGTCCCCTGGACTGTTGTAAGTTTGCTAGCTCACTAGCTAGCTAGACCGCAACCCCCCCACCCCCCTTTTTGTAACAAATCATACTTGTCAGCAAGCACTACTTTAGAACGCCTAGCTAATGGCAGTGAGTGCGCTTCTGAACATTCGCTATACATTTGATATTTAAGAAATATATTAAAAAAAACGGATCTTAAAAGTTGTAATCCGCAAATGGGCAACTGAAGC
Source organism: Hippocampus bargibanti (assembly GCF_051943395.1). Lineage (NCBI taxonomy): Eukaryota > Metazoa > Chordata > Actinopteri > Syngnathiformes > Syngnathidae > Hippocampus > Hippocampus bargibanti. The sequence continues at coordinate 3,386,808 of NC_142738.1, read as the reverse complement.
CGGAGGGGGGGGGGGGGGGGGGGTTATCCTTTCACATGAGTGATGGTTGCCCCTTAAAAGGAAAACGTTGAACCATCCATAGCCCAAAAGTTCCAAAATGTCATATTTATGACACCGGCAGCATCCATTACACAATCTTCCACCATAAGTAAAAATGGATGTCCAGCGTTACTTAAAGGACAACCGACCTCACTTTTTTGTTTCTTAACTGTCATCAGAAAAACGTTTTATAGCATCTAAAATACCCAAAACACGCAGTATGATATTTTTAGTCAAATGCAAAACACCAATAAAAATGACTTAAAGTGTCCAAAATCTGCAAAAAAAAAATGAACCCGGAAGTGGCCAGTTTCAGAAGGTCCCGCCCCCTTGTTCGTGATGTCACCCCAAGACGTCTTTCCATGCTGGAGAATCAAAACAATGGCTTCAGATTCGGAGAAGATGGCTTTCTTGTCATCTAGTTATGAATATGATTCAAATAGTTCTGAAGAAGAAAGCATACATGTTTGCAATCGATTAAAAAATGTATTCCGTGTCATTTTGAGGCATCAGGGGTGGAAAATGTCGCACCCAAAAAAGACAGAAAATGGCGACAAAGCTGTGTAAGGAATTAATCAGCCAATTTCCACAGGCTGATTAATTCCTTACACGGAGCTTTGTCGCCCTCTTCTGCCTCTTTTTGGTCCTACATGACGTTTTCAGACCAAAGTACAGCAAAACGCATTGACGTGATGGAAGGACTGCTATAATGTGTCCTTTTTTCAGTCAGGGGCGTTCCTTCAGTGACGTCACGTACGGACTCGTCACCAACTCAAAAACAAGACTTCCGGAATATTCAGCGCGAGTCTTAACACGTAAAATATAGCTATATGCGGTGGAATCTTTGTAAAATACGCTCAGTAGAAGTCATTTGAAGCCATTTTACAAATTATGGACACAACTTGTCCGGAGACGTCGGTTGTCCTTTAAAAGGTCCTGACTTGGTGAATAAGATCTTAAATGTGGCCTTCAGAAAGCCCTTCTGAGTTCATTTTAAGATGAGAATGTCTCTTTTATGAGTTTGCCATTCGACTTCAGTCGACTGCGCCTGTCGTTGTTTGACTTTTTGACCGATGGGCCATCTGGACAGGTGGCCATTTAACGCCATAAGCCAACCCGTAGTAAGATGGATGGAATATTTGCTGCACAAACGTGCTGCTTCGGTGCGTAATGTTTGCTTTTTTTTTTTTTTTTTTTAATGAGCCCTTGCCTGTTTGCGTTGGCTCCGCTCGAGCTGATGAAGGTGACATGGCGGGATTGATTTTTATGATGCAAGTCGTAACTTTTTTTTGTAAAGTGAGCAACGTATGCTCTGCGGACACGTTATTAGGAACAAAATCCCTTTATTTGGACCAAATCCAATGTTAGCAACTTGAACTAATGGTCACGTAGCATTTTAAAATATATTTTTTTATATGTTCACCGCACGATTATAAGGTTTTTGTTGCTTTCGATTGAGCTGGTCTGATTTTTTTTTACATTTTATTTGGAACTCATTCACTGCCATCCCCAAATTTATAACAATAATAATAATAATAATAATAATAATAATAATAATAATAATACATGTCTTTAACTCATTCACTGCCATTCACAATTTTATTCGGGTATTGAAAATATGAGGTAGAGCGCCATTCCAGAATTTGCTTGGGTTTTGTTTTTCCATGCTTGGGTGCTGATAAAGCGCTGGTCAGACCTCTGGCAGTGTTTTGGCACTTCCACAAAGGGGCAGCATTTCCCTTTTTTTTCCATGTTAGCACTTTGTACCAGCTTCGGTTGTTGTTAAAGCGCTAAAAAAACCAATATGCATGTATTATTATTAATAATAATAATAATAATAATACATTTCATTTATAAGCACATTTCAAAACATCTCAAGGTCACTTTACAGTCACATAAGTTTTTCTGTGGATGAGCAGCGGCAGCCACACGCGCAAGGAAAAGGTGACTAGAACAGCTTGGGTTTAATAAGAGGCACATGCAATTTGTGGCAGGTGTGTGGTGATTCCCATTGACTGAATCATGAGTTTGAGTGTAACTGGTGAATTTCTAACCCAGTCACTCCCGGGAGTTTTCAAGAGGGTGTGTACATTTTTGCAGCACCATTGTTCAACTTGTTTAATTTTACTTGTTCTTTTGAAATATTTACAGAATTTTTAAAATTAATGTGTTTTAATAATGCTTGTATTCCATTGAGTTACCCCCCCCCCCCCCCCGATACGCCTACCCTCCTTCGCCAACACACTATAAAGTAAACCAAAACACTAAAGATGATCACACACATTGATCTAGTTTGCACCCTCGTGCCGATATCATGGCTTCTCAAAGTCACACTTGACCTGACGTGACCTACCGCAAATGCTGTCCCGTCACATCTCGAGTGACAACACGTCCAAAACAACACCACCATTTCGTCATTAGAACTTGTGACATTTAAAAAAAAAGTATTTGAAAGAGAATATGGATTGGATTGGGTGTACCTTTATTCGTCTGGCAGTGGAGAAATTTACATATCACAGCAGCAAAGTTATGAAGGGAAGAGGAAAGGAAAGAAGGAAGTAGAAAAACAAAATATGTTATAAACAAATATATAAATCTAAATAAAATATAAATTATATATATATATATATATATATATATATATATATATATATATATATATATATATATATATATATATACAGTAAAGTCTCGTTATATCGATATTCAAGGGAGTTCGAAAAAATATCGATATAACCGGGACTATCGATATATCCGACCCTGTTTGCATGTAATTTTCTCCGTGCGTGCATAGAAATAGTATCGATATAACCGGGACTATCGATATATCCGATATCGATATAACGAGACTTTACTGTATATATATATATATATATATATATATATATATATATATATATATATATATATATATATATATATATATGGCTTGATAGCACGCTATGTTGATACCATGCTATCAAGCTACCATGAAAGTGCGCTTGCTTCATAGCGAGCTAGCTAGCGAGCTACCTATATAAATAATAAAAAGATATAGCTTGATAGCGTGCTAGCTTGATGGCACGCTATCAAGCTAGCATGAAAGCGCGCTTGCTTCATAGGGAGCTAGCTAGGTGGCGAGCTACCTTGATTGCGAGCTAGCTTGATCGCGAGCTAGCTACCTAACTACCTCAATAGATAGATAAAATATAAAAATAAATGAAAAACATAATAAAATATAAAATAAATAAAACATATAAACAATAAATATGCAAGCATTGATTTCATGATATGCCCTTTGACTTTTACATCTTGCCTCCCTTTGAGTGACATGTCCCCTGGACTGTTGTAAGTTTGCTAGCTCACTAGCTAGCTAGACCCTAACCCCCCCCCCCCTTTTTTTTAACAAATCATACTTGTCAGCAAGCACTACTTTAGAACGCCTAGCTAATGGCAGTGAGTGCGCTTCTGAACATTCGCTATACATTTGATATTTAAGAAATATGTAAAAAAAACGGATCTTAAAAGTTGTAATCCACAAATGGGCAACTGAAGCCGGAGGGGGGGTTATCCTTTCACATGAGTGATGGTTGCCCCTTAAAAGGAAAACGTTGAACCATCCATAGCCCAAAAGTTCCAAAATGTCATATTTATGACACCGGCAGCATCCATTACACAATCTTCCACCATAAGTAAAAATGGATGTCCAGCGTTACTTAAAGGACAACCGACCTCACTTTTTTGTTTCTTAACTGTCATCAGAAAAACGTTTTATAGCATCTAAAATACCCAAAACACGCAGTATGATATTTTTAGTCAAATGCAAAACACCAATAAAAATGACTTAAAGTGTCCAAAATCTGCAAAAAAAAAATGAACCCGGAAGTGGCCAGTTTCAGAAGGTCCCGCCCCCTTGTTCGTGATGTCACCCCAAGACGTCTTTCCATGCTGGAGAATCAAAACAAGGTCACTTTACAGTCACATAAGTTTTTCTGTGGATGAGCAGCGGCAGCCACACGCGCCAGCCCGGAAGTAACTCAAATAGATAGATAGGTGATAATAGGTGATAGCTAGCCAACTAGTTTTAAAATGAAAGTCTTATTATTCTACTTCTTTTACAAATGGAGTGAACTTTTTCTTTTCCCAAATGGATTCTTTGAGTTTACACGGGAAGTCTGCCGTGCAAACAAAGGCAGGAAAACAAACAAACAAAACGAGCAGGGCGCAAGGTTAATAGCCGAAAGCTAAAAAAGCAGGGCCATGAGGCCGAGCAGCTGGACCTCTTGACCAGTTACCCGGTTGCCGTCCATACCCAAATACGGCTGACCAATTGGGTCTTCAGGTGATCCCACAATCCCCCAATGGACCAAATTTTGCTTTGGCGTCGATATGTTTGGCACAAGATTGAAAAACGGGATCATGTGACTCAAAATAAGATCCGCGTCATCCGGGATTGTGTATTTATTTATTATATTTCTATGTGTGTGTTTATTTATTTCTATTTATTTATTTATTTATTCATCCTTCATCATTTTTCTATTTATGTATTTAGTTATTTATGTATTTCTTTATTTTTCTATTAATCATTTTTCAGTTTATTATTTCTTTATCTATTATTTATCGTTTTCTATTTTTATTTATTTTTCTATGTATGCTTTTTTGTACATTATTTCCTTATTTATCGTTTTCTATTTTTTATGTATTTATCATCTATGCATTTATTCATGTACCTAGTTATTGTTTATATTTATTTATTTATCATTTATTTATTTATCATTTTTCTATTTTTGTATTTTCTTTCTTTATTTTTCTATTTATGGTTTTTCTGTATTTATTTATTTATCTATTATTTATCGTTTTTATTTTTATTAATTTGTTTTTCTATTTATCATTTTTCTGTACATTATTTCTTTATTTATATCATCTGTTATGCATTTATTCATGTATCCTATTTGCATTTATTAATGTACCTATATATTTATAATTATTTATTTGTTTGTTTGTTTATTTATCATTTTTCTATTTGTGTATTTTCTTTATTTTTCTATTTATCGTTTTTCAGCTTATTATTTCTTTATTTATTTATCTATCATTTATTGTTTTCTATTTTTAATTTATTTTTCTATTTATCGTTTTTCTGTATATCATTTCTTTATTTATCGTTTTCTATTTTAATATATTTATTTATCATCTATGCATTTATTTATGTACCTATTTATTGGTTACAATTTTATATTAATTTATATTTTTTAATCTATTTATTTATATTGATTTATTATATTTTTATTTTTTATTCACTAATTTATTAGGTTATTTATATTAATTTAGTATATTTCTTATTTATTTATTTATTTAATTATTTTTCTACTTATATATACATATATTTATTTATTATAATTATCAATATATTTATGTATTTATTTATTCATGTATTAATTTATACATTAACGGATCTGTTTATTTATTTATTTATTTGCTTATTAATTTGTTTCTTTTAAATCTAAGATCCGCAGTTCGCAATTCACTACTTCAGCACCGTGCCTGACTGGTATTATAAATCTCTTTATCTTTCTCCTCCTTGAACCAAAAGTTAGCGTCCAATCTTCCTCCCATCTTACTCACCCTAGTCTCGATACCGCTAGCTTTCCAAAAAATGCAGAGTGATCGCCAAGTCCGCTGAAACGGCACAAAGCCGTGGCAGCGCGCTGTTGGTTTGGCTTGCGTGTCAGGCATTGCGCGAATACCGGCCCATTATGTCTGATATGCCTCCTGTTATTAGACCTTGTATACGCCACCGCCGCCACCGGCGGCCTGGTGCTCCCGAAATAACTCCAAACGACCAGTGAAACAAGAGTAGACCTTTTGTTCACGTCCGGCAGCGCTAATTGTGGAACCGTTCCCAACTGTTGTATGCGCTCATTATCATATCTGCCAGTCTTTGGCATTCCGCTTATGTGTGTAATCGTTAGCTGCTAATGGGCCACAGGCAGCAAGCTAGGTGGAAGTAATAGCAACCGGAGCTGATCTAATAGCGGACGACGTTCTGTTAAAGCTAAATGTCTCCCTTTTGAGTATGATTTGGCTCGATTAGTTTCGAAAGGGTTCAGCTAGCTTATTAATGTGACTCAAGCGCACCCGTGACATGTATTTCCATATGAAGTTGAACCACCCGTGCGTTGCGTACAAAAAGGCTCCTCATTTTTGTTGTTCTTCCGACCAAATGCCATTTCCAGCTCCAGCTGTCATAATAACTCAGGAGTTGTCTCCAAATGACTTTTATGAACGAGTCGCATCCCTAGAAAGCATTCAAGCCCCAAGCTTGGATTTTTCTTGCTTTTATTTTTAAAGATCACTTCCTCTGAGATGTTTATGAGAATCAGTGCATATGCTGCAGAGACGGTCCAAACAATGGCCATTGTTGTTTTTGAGTCAGTGAAATTCTTGACTCCAAAATTCAAAACCGTAATTGCCAAATCCGTTCAAACGGTGGTGGGCCGACAAACCCTGCAAGGCCTTCTCTGCTGGCCTAAAAATATCTGAATCACAGACTATTGTGAATTATATTTTGTCCATGAATTCTTCTGAAATAATTCCAAATTGTCTTTCAGCTTCCTTTCATTGCTTTTCCCCAGTTGTGCTCTTTCCAGATGTGTGTTTTCGTATTTAAGCATTTAACCAATCACGTTTCAGCCATTATTTGTTGCCAGGGTCGGAAATCTACCTGGACGCCTTCACAATCAGTTCTGAAGGCTCTAGAGCAGGGGTGTCAAAGTCATTGTAGTTATGGTTTCCTCTCGAGGGCCGTTATGAATTTGGGGAACTCATTAGAATGTTTAAATCCCTTCAAATATTACATATAGAGCACACAGCAAATTAATAAATAACTCGTTTTCAAATCTGAAGTCAAGAATGATGACTTTTATTGTGGTTGACATCCAAAAATATGAAATTTTGGCTCAGATTTTTGCAATCATCATGGAATTTAACAAGTTTGATTTGCTTTCGCGGGCCAAAAAAAATTTATGTGGCGGGCCGGATTTGGCCCGCGGGCCTTGACTTTGACACCTGTGCTCTAGAGCATCAAAATCAATGCCGATTAAGCAGTTGGTTTAACCAATCAGTTTGAGTTGGCAACCCAAGGCCTGCTCCAAGGCGCTGGACGCGTCAGAGTTTTAGGAACTTATCACTAGCTGAGAGTGATAAGTGCATACTGGCCAGATCTACCACATTGTATCTGTAGCGAGCTGCATAAGCAAATATATTTTTGTATTGATTTAATAGCGGTTTTGTCAACCTGCAATGGCTGAAGGAGGAGAAGAAATTGATTTGGTTGCAGATTTACTCTTAAATCTATTTTCAAAATGGACTCTTCAGGAATAGGTCTGTGTAAGCTCTCAGTCGTACAGGAGTGGTCCATCGATGAAAAGGTTTCTTCAGCCGTCATCTGTATCAAGGTGTCGGACGTTTCGCTTCTTATCCAAGAAACTTTGTCAGCTTCGTTTGCTGACGAGGTCTTTTGGATAAGAAGCGAAACGTCCGATACCTTCAAAGAAGTACAAATGACGGCTGAAGAAACCTTTTCATCGATTTTCAGGAATAGATGGACATCATTAAGGTTGGACAGCTCAAAAGCTAGCAAAAAATAAATATTGCAATTTTATGCGGTTATCGTGAATCCACACATTCATAGTAAAAAATTGAACAGTTTAATGACGGGATTTCTTGTTTCTTCAAGTCATAAGTTATTTCCTGGCCAACGACATCCTCTAGTGGATGTGTCGTAAATCACATGACAATCGCAGCTGTGGAGTCATTCAGAGGTAGCACTACTGAAGGCCTAGGAGTGACATGCCTCTGCGTTCAAATATACGAGTGAATCCGATATGTTGGGGGACGTGACGGCCAATGAGAAACTCGTAATTCTCTGGCAAATTCATCAGGGAAACAAACCACTTGCCCTTCAGTGACATTAAACTTGCCGGAGTAAACCGCAAAAATGTCTCAAGAACTTACGCCTGGAATGACGCAAGAAGTCTTCCATGTTGAGTTGAAGATTCAATTTCAGTTCCATTTCCAGATGTCTGTAAATTGACACTTTGATTTGATCCAATTGCTACCAAAGTTAAACCGTGTTTACGGAACAGACGTGATCAATTTCACTTTTTAGCAACTTTTGATGACTCGCCACCAAAAATACTGTCTGTGTAAGCTCTCAGTCGTACAGGAATAGTCCATCGATGAAACGGTTTCTTCAGCCGTCATCTGTGCTTCTTTGAAGGTGTCGGACTCTGATTGCAACCAGAGCCAGGCATAGAACATTAGAGGTAATCAGACAGCACAAAATTAGTAATCAGATTAGTTTGAGGGGAGGAGTCTACTGCTCCCTCAACCTTAGAGCAGGGACCTATCAGAGCGGAGGTCTGGCATCTGTCCATTAGGGATACATATAGAGCCAGAGTTACTAGCACAAATTTAGTTCGCTGAAGAAGCTTTTCGTATGAGGAGCGAAACGTCTGACACCATCAAAGAAGTTCAGATGACGGCTGAAGAAACCTTTTCACCGATCGCCATCAAAAACTCAACTCCATAAGGCACACATTGTTTGAATGCGAAGTGAACCCAGGAACTCCGTCCTTAAGATTTACGTCTCATCCATGTTTTAGCCATTTTGGATGTATAGGTAACACCCGACTTACGACCGATTTACATTCCGACCAAACGGTCATAAGTCAAAATGGTCGCAAAGTCGAAAGAGACTTGTAGGCTAAATGACTGGCCCCCTCTGGTGCGATCACACGGTCGATTGCTGTGCGAGAGTGAGATGCTGGCTGGCTGGCCAAAATTGTCATACACGTTGTTGGCCTTCTAGCCCGTTGTGGTGCCAGGCGTAGAATTAAAATAGGGTCTGGAGGTCGTGGTCGTAAGTACGGGTGGTCGTAAGTCGAGCCGGTCGTGCCTCGGATGTTACCTGTATTTGCAGTCTGTTCCCATTCACCACATTGCCGTAAAAAGCAGACAAAGGTGCTCCTGCTTCTGTCCGGCAAGACTTTAAAAGTTGACGCCAATTGGCGGGACTTCACGTGGAGTCATTTCATGAGGAAATGTATAAACGCAAAGCAGGAAACTGTCAAAGCTCCACGGCATACAAAGCTCTCCCAGTTCGGAGTTAGCCGTGACCTGCGGAGGCTTGTTGGTTTCCTGGCAGGGAGAACCAGAAGCGCCGGAGCCGACTGGGGGGAAAGACAAACATTCAGCCATGCCACCAAATGGACAATCGCTCCCTTTTTCTGACGTCTGCATCATTGTACATCCCCGTATGACCTCAATCCGACTCACTCTCCAAAGTCCAAATCATCATTCGAAATTTCATGGCCCGCTGCTACTTCTCCCAAACGTCATTTCGACAGGCAACTTTCCCATAGATGATTTTTTTCCGTTGCCTTCGACAGTGTCGGGCGGACAACTTGGGTTTTAGTTAAGATTTTTTTAATGTCAAGTGTGCCCAAATCCGGTCCTTGAAGACCCCCCATTTAGCCAATAAGAGGCAAAAACTGACAAATTCTTACATTATGAGCCGTTGTGGCGCTTATTTTATTAAAGTGAAAAGTAAATACAGTAAAGTCTCGTTATATCGATATTCAAGGGAGTCCGAAAAAATATCGATATAACCGGGACTATCGATATATCCGACCCTGTTTGCATGTAATTTTCTCCGTGCGTGCATAGAAATAGTATCGATATAACCGGGACTATCGATATATCCGATATCGATATAACGAGACTTTACTGTATCTTTAAATTTGACACACCATCTAATTTATTTATTTTTGACAACAACCCAACCAAATTTGAGTGGTTTGAAAAACAAAACTCGAAATATAGAAGTATGAAGGTCAAATCACTAAAAATAACTCTAAGAATCGGCTTTCAAATGCTTCGGCATGTTCGCTGAAACCGTGCCCCCGCTCACCTGTCAACTGTCAATCAAATGGCGCTTGTACGACCTAGAAAAATTGATGCAACTTCATCTACTTTGTAAAATCTTTTGTATACTTCCACATAAGTACTACTTTAACTCATTCGTTGCCATTCCTGAATTTATTCGGGAATTAAAAAGTGTGACGTAGAGCGCCATTCCGCGTGGGTGCTGTTAAAGCACTGGTCAGACCTCTGGCAATGTTTTCCACTTCCACAAGGGGGCAGCATTTACCTTTTGTCCATGTTAGCGCTTCGTTACAGCTTCAGCGATTGTTAAAGTGCACATTCCACCATGACGTCCCTAATCCACTGCTGAAAAGGATACTTTGATCCTCTCGTCTTTCATCGAGAACTGTGCTTCATGTCACAAAGAGGGTACAGAAAGTGATGAAGAATGAATGACTCTCTGTGTCTTTGTTTTGTCATTTATTTATTTATTTAACTTCCTGGTTGAGTGAACGCTGGCGCGTGTGGCTGTCGCTGCTCACACGCAGAAAAAATATCTTGTAAATGTAAAGTGTCCTTGAGAGTTTTGAAATGCACTTATAAATGAAATGTACTATTATTATTATTACTATTATTATTGTTGTATTTTGTACAGCTGCCCCCATTTCAAGCTCAGATAACTCCAGACCCATATAACTTAGGAATTAACTTTTTTTTTCTGATGAAAGAAAAGAGTCCTAGATTTCTAACGCTGCATTGAATGTTTATGTAGTCCTAAAACTCAAAATTCTGTGGGTCCTGGAATTGAAGTGACAATGACAAAAACCCTGGCACTGGACTGGACACATTTTTGCACATCGTCTGGGAGTGAATGAGTTAATTATTTAATCAAGTCGTTTATTTATTTATTTATCTATTCATTCCTTGAACTGATTTTATTTTATTTTTTATTATTTGATTTAAATATATATATATATATATATATATATATATATATATATATATATATATATATATATATATATATATATATAAAAAATCCTCGTCTCACCCACCATGGGTGGTGTCTGTCCCCATTTCAGCTCGGGTCCTCTACCAGAGGCCAGGAAGCTTGAGGGTTCTGCGCAGTATCCGTGCTGTTCCCAGCACTGCGCTTTTCTGGACCGAGATATCCGATGTTGTTCCCGGGATCTGTTGCAACCACTCGTCGAGTATATATATATATATATATATATATATATATATCTGCCAGTGAATGAGTTAATTATTAAATCAACTCATGTATTTATTTATTTATTTATTTATTTATTTATGTATTTTCATTTATTTGATTATTTATTTATGTATTTATTTATGGTTTGATTTTTTTTTCATCTATTTATTATTTGATTTAAATATATATATATATATCTGGCAGTGAATAAGTTAATTATTAAATCAACTCATTCAATTATTTATGGTTTGATTTTTTTTTTATTTATTATTTGATTAAAAATAATATAATATAATATAATATATATATATATATATATATATATATATATATATATATATATATATATATATATCTGGCAGTGAATGAGTTAATTATTAAATCAACTAATTTATTTATTCATTTCTTTATTTCATTTAAAGGCAGTACATCAACTATTCCAAGATGCCAAGAAATTGGAATTCATGGAATGAGTGAGACCTGTAAGTGGATTCTCTACTACCCACCCTAACCCTGCCCCCCCACGTCCCCCTTCAAACATCCCAACTAAAGCGCAATCGTCTTTCCCCATCGGAGGTGCGGAAAGAAGTTCACTGGCACAGACCCAAGTTGATGGTTCCGAAGAACACGACCCCGCACGGGAACAAATCTTT
>NC_142738.1:3060000-3067500 GCF_051943395.1 Hippocampus bargibanti | reverse complement strand
GAAGCGTTCGTAAGTCAAGGTATATTTTTAAAACTGTTTCTGTGTACCGTCTATCTTTATAAATATGCAGCTTATAGGCAGGTGCGGTTTATGTCGCGGCTTGGATTTGAAGCGGATTTATGTGGGACAGGAGATGTGAGACAATCTCTTCTCGTCAATGGATGCTCCAGCTTTGTGTTTGCTTTCAACATTTAGCTTGTAGTAGACGTGCACATTCCACCATGACGTCCCTGATCCATTACTGTAAAGGAAGCTTTGATCCTCTCTTCTTTCATCTAGAACTGCTTCATGTCACAAAGAGGGTACAGCGAACGAATGACTCTCTGTGTCTTTGTGTTGTCATATTATTTGTTATTAAGTTTTTTGTTTTGTTTTTTAACTTCAAGATGGCGCCGCGAGAGTGGCTGCCTTTCCAGCAGCTCCTGTATTTTGTTTTTTACTTCTTTCTTTCCTTTCCTCTTCATAACTTTGCTGCTGTGTTACTTCCGGAACAGTGCCGCAAATGGCTGCCGCTGCTCACCCTAACTTAAAAATGAAAAAAAAATCTGTCTTACCCCGTGACTGTAAAGTGTCCTTGAGAGTTTTGAAAGGCGCTCAGAAATGAAATGTATTTTTATTATTATATTATATTATTATTATTATTATTATGTATATTTTTTCCTTTAAAAATGTACTGGGTGAGGCTTATAAACAGCTGTGCTCTGTAGTTGGGAAATTACGGTAGTTTTCAAATCTGAAGTTAAGAATAATGACCATTATTGTGGTTTACATATGACAATTTGAAAATTTGGTTCAGACTTGAGCAAGCATCATGGAACTTAATTTGCTTTCACGGGCCGAATAAAATGATGTGATGGACCACATTTGGCCCCCGGGCCTTGACTTTGACACCTGTATATTTGCGTCCTTGATTTATGACTATAATAAAAAAAAAAACATAAAAGAGATGGAAAAACATTGAAAAACGTGCCCATCGTCACCACGCCCGCAAAAGTGATGACAAGCTGCAACCTTGCAGGTTTCACCCAATTTGCAAAGCTTGTTCTTTCTTCACCGCGTATTGTTCAAAATGTCACTGATTGTTTCAGTGGGAAGGACAAAAAAAGGGGGTTGAGGGGGAGGGGGGGTATTACAAGTTGGCATTTGCTGCTGATTGGCCCGGCAGGGGGGACACATCATTCATGCTTCTTTGTTCGCAAAAAAAAAAAAAAGAGAAGGACGTTTCTCCATCTTAACAATAACAGACTTCATGTCATCGCTTGAATACCTGCAGGATTGGCCATCAGCCTGAATCATCAGCATCATTGCCCCCCCCCCCCATCCTCAATCCCGTAAAAGGTCTCGGTTCAAATGCAATAGTGACAGTATCGATGAAAAGGTTTCATCAGCCTTCATCTGTACTTCTTTGAAGTTGTCGGACGTTTCCCTTCTCATCCAAGAGGCTTCGTCAGCAAACGAAAATTTGCTGGTGGTTTTAGCCCTATATATATATATATATAACTCTACTGTCCAGAAGTGGCGGTGCTAGACCTCTGCTATACATTGTAAAAATGAAGATTGTAAAGAGCAATACATTGGGGAGACTAAACAAATTCTAAAAAAAAAAAGACCTGATTGCCCCATTTGCTCTGGTATCATGCAGGGATAATACTCGTGGGCCTCAATCTGCAGTACATATGCACCTAAAAGCTAGCAACCACTCATTTGACGACAATGAAGTTTGAAAATCTTAGCGAAAGAAAATAGATGGTTTGAAAGGGGAGTGAAAGAAGCTATTTTTATAAAACAGCAAAACCCTTCACTAAATCGCCATTGTAGGGTGAGGTTTAATTTGGATCGTTCCTACAACAGACTTCTTAGACCACATAGGCTGAGTCAGTTAGTTAGTTAGTTAGTTAGTTGCCTTGCACGCTGGGTCCGAGAGGACAGTAATTTCATCTGTGCTGTATGTCATGCGTATTAGCATATTTGACAATAAAGCTTACTTTGACTTTTATGCTGATGAGGTGATACCAGAGCAAATGGGGCAATCAGGTCTTTTTTTTGAGAATTTGTTTAGTCTCCCCAATGTATTGCTCTTTACAATCTTCATTTTTGCAATATATAGCAGAGGTCTGGCACCGCCACCTCTGGACAGTAGGGATATATATAAAGCCAAAACTACCAGCAAAATTTAGTTCGCTGACAAAGCCTCTTGGATGAGAAACGAAACGTCCGACACCTTCAAAGAAGAACAGATCACAGCTGAAGAAACCTTTTCATCGATGGACCCGGAAGTAACTGAAATAGATAGCAAGCTAGCAAATAGATAGCTAATAGCTAGCGAATAGATAGCCAATGCCTAGCGAATAGATAGCTAATACCTAGTGAATAGATAGCTAATAGCTAGTGAATAGATAGCTAATAGATAGCTAATAACTAGCGAATAGCTAATAGCTAGCAAATAGATAGCTGATAGCTAGTGAATAGATAGCTAATACCTAGCGAATAGATAGATAATAGCTAGCGAATAGATAGCTAATAGCTAGTGAATAGATAGCTAATAGCTAGCGAATAGATAGCTAATAACTAGCAAATAGATAGCTAATATCTAGCGAATAGATAGCTAATATCTAGCGAATAGATAGCTAATAGCTAGTGAATAGATAGCTAATACCTAGCGAATAGATAGCTAATAGCTAGCGAGTAGATAGCTAATAGCTAGCGAATAGATAGCTAATAGCTAGTGAATAAAAAGCTAATACCTAGCGAATAGCTCACTAATAGCTAGCTATATAGCTAATCAATACAGTAGCTAGCTAAATAACTAGAAAGCCAGTTAATATATTTTAAAGATGTCTTGATTGAGTTCAACTGAAGACGCATAGCTGATGGTATGCCGAAATTAAATTAAATTAAATTAAATTAAATTAAATTAAATGTCTCCACTGCAAGACTAATAAAGGCTTAATCCAATCCAATCCCGCCATTTTCTTTCTTGTTTGTTTGTTTTTTTGACTTACCTGGCAGGAGCAAACGGAGCAGCGGTCGCTATCCAGCACCCAAATTTGCCCGCTGTGCTTGACCTTGTCGTCATGGATGCAGTCGCCGGTGCAATTGTGACCGTGCGGGCAGCGGCAGTCATAGCCTCCCTCCAGGTTGAAACAAACGGTGTCATTGGCGCAAGTGCTCCTGCCCGTCTTGCACTCGTTGATATCTGCTCGCGACAAGGAAGGAGATAACAACGGCATGATCCGAAGTTCATTGATCGATCATCTCAATGTATATTATGACGGAAAACCTACAATGATGCTAATCAATCCAGAAACTGATCATCTCAGCACGATATTTAAAAAAATGAAATAATCTCCCCACACACACACACACAATATACAGATGTCCATACATATATACACACATGTATACTGTACATACGCATATACGGTAGATAGTGTACATGCAGACAGTATGTAGATATAAACATATGTACATACATATACACAGAATACTGTATATACTGAGTGTATATACACAGTCGGAATTCTGAGTTAAAAGTCGGAATTCTGAGTTAAAAGTCGGAATTCTGAGTGAAAAATCGGAATTCTGAGTGAAAAATCGGAATTCTGAGCTAAAGGTCAGAATTCTGAGTTAAAAGTCGGAATTCTGAGTTAAAAGTCCGAATGCTGAGTTAATAGTCGGAATTCTGACTTAAAGTTCGTAATTCTGAGTTAAAGGTCGGAATTCTGAGTTAAAAGTCGGAATTCTGATTTAAAAGTCAGAATTCTGAGATAAAAGTTGGAATTCTGAGTCCAAAGTCGGAATTCTGAGTTAAAAGTTGGAATTATGAGTGAAAAGTTGGAATTCCGAGTTAAAGGTCGGAATTCTGAGTTAAAGGTCAGAATTCTGAGTTAAAAGTCGCAATGCTGAGTTAAACGTCGGAATAATGAGTTAAAAGTCGCAATTCTGAGTTAAAGGTCGGAATTCTGAGTTAAAAGTCGGAATTCTGATTTAAAAGTCAGAATTCTGAGATAAAAGTTGGAATTCTGAGTCCAAAGTCGGAATTCTGAGTTAAAAGTTGGAATTATGAGTTAAAAGTCGAAATTCTGAGTTAAAGGTCGGAATTCTGAGTTAAAAGTCAGAATTCTGAGTTAAAGGTCGGAATTCTGAGTTAAAAGTCGCAATGCTGAGTTAAACGTCGGAATAATGAGTTAAAAGTCGCAATTCTGAGTTAAAGGTCGGAATTCTGAGTTTAAAGTCGGAATTCTGAGATAAAAGTTGGAATTCTGAGTCCAAAGTCGGAATTCTGAGTTAAAAGTTGGAATTATGAGTTAAAAGTCGAAATTCTGAGTTAAAGGTCGGAATTCTGAGTTAAAAGTCAGAATTCTGAGTTAAAGGTCGGAATTCTGAGTTAAAAGTCGCAATGCTGAGTTAAACGTCGGAATAATGAGTTAAAAGTCGCAATTCTGAGTTAAAGGTCGGAATTCTGAGTTAAAAGTCGGAATTCTGAGTTAAAAGTCGGAATTTGGTGTTAAAAGTTGGAATTCTGAGTTAAAAGTCGGAATTCAGAGTCAAAAGTCTGAATTCTCATTTAAATTCGGATTTCTGAGTTAAAAGTCGGAATTCTGAGTTAAAAGTCAGAATTCTGAGTTAAAAGTCGGAAGTAACGCACACACATTTAACTCAGAATTCCGCCAGTTAGACAGCTAGCTAGCTAAGGCCAAGCTAGTGGCCGCTAGTGATGTGTCGTTCGCGAAAGAGCCGGTTTTTACAGCCGGATCTCTGAAGTGAACGAAGAGAGCCGGTTCCTAACAAGGAGCCGGGAAGAAAGGAGCCGCCAGTGGTCACCCGCTCACACATTTATTCGGCCATGCCACATTGTCTTTTCGCGCGCTGGGCCGACTCACCGACGCACGACTCTCCGTTGGCAGAAAACAAGCCGTTGTCATGGTAACCGTCGCGGCACTCGCAGTGGTACCAGCCGGGCAAGTTGACACAAGTGGATTTACTATCGCACTCCACAAAACCATCGGCGCACTCGTCGATATCTGAGGAGGAAGGAAAACAACATGTATTGGTCACGCTCCAGCCCGGTGGCCATCTTGGTGGCCATTTTCATTATTTGAGAGCGCAAACGTGTCTGGCCTTTATCTGATTGATTAAAGCGGCAGCTGCATTGTTTGGGAAGAAGGACGTGCGCGGCGTCGTGACATGGCAAGGAATCAATCAAACATTGCGCCATGCTCCTCGTGAGAGCTAAGTAAAAAGATGTAAAATGTAAAAAGACAAATAAAACATCGGGAGAATAGAACATATATCTTGAATGTGTGTGTGACATCACACCGGGCTTTGCAAATGGAATATTTCAGTATTTTCTCCACTGTTCATGAAGCTCAATAAAAATTGGACACTTTGAAAGAAGAAATGAAAGACGTTTGACATTTGAACTCCCTCATATGCCATAAAATGTTTTAAATTACATTGGTAGAATAGAATCAGACTGCAGCAGTCATTTTTATATTAGGACGATTTTTCTTGTTAGATTAAAACTGATTAAAAAGTAATATTTCCAAATTATAAAATTAATATTTTTTTTTAATTACTCATTGAACATTGTCTCAATTCTTAATAATTTGGAGACACAACATATACATTTTAAAACGTTGTATTTATTTATTTATTTATTTAACATAAGGTTATTGTTTTACTTATGCATTTTTATTTATGTATTTGATTACTTATTATATTTTAAATTTGTATTTTTTTTTTAATTATAATTAATTGTAAGTTTTTATTTATGTATGTATTTCTGCATAGATGGATTTATGGATGTATTTATTTGTTTTTTATGTATTTATTTATTTAGTATATTTTACATTTTATTTATTTCTTAAATACAATTTTCTTTATTTATTAAATGCAATTTTATGTACAGTATTTATGTATTTATCTGTTCATGTATTTATTTATTTGTTTATTTATGTATTTATGTATTTATGTATTTGGATTGGATAGGATTTGCCTTTATTCGTCTCACAGTGGAGAAATTTACATTACTTATTTATTTATGTGCGTATGTATTTATTTATTCATTTATTAACTTTTACATGTATTTATTTATTTATTTATTTATTTGTTTATTTAATACAATTTCATGTTTTATTTATATGTTTATCCATTTATCCATGTATCCATTTATTCATTTATTTGTTTATTCATTAATTCATTCTTTTATTGATGTATTTATTCACTTATTTATTTATTTATTTATTTATTTATGCATTTATTTATTTATATCTATATTTATTTATTTATATCTGTATTCATTCATTTATTTATTTATTTATTTATATCTGCATTTATTTATTTATACCTGTATTTATTTATTTATTTGTTTGTTTATTTAATACAATTTTATGTTTTATTTATATGTTTATCCATTTATCCATGTATCCATTTATTCATTTATTTGTTTATTCATTAATTCATTCATTCTTTTATTGATGTATTTATTGATGTATTTATTCATTTATTTATTTATTTATTTATTTATTTATTTATTTATTTATTTATTTATTTATTTATTTATGCATTTATTTATTTATATCTATATTTATTTATTTATATCTGCATTTATTTATTTATTTATTTGTTTAATACAATTTTATGTTTTATTTATATGTTTATCCATTTATCCATGTATCCATTTATTCATTTATTTGTTTATTCATTCATTCATTATTTTATTGGCGTATTTGTTGATGTATTTATTTATTTATTTATTTATATCTATATTTATTTATTTATATATGTATTTATTTATCTATTTATTTATTTATTTATATCTGCATTTATTTATTTATATCTGTATTTATTTATTCATTTATTTATTTATAACTGCATTTATTTATTTATATCTGTATTTCTTTATGTATTTATTTATTTGTTTGTTTGTTTATTTAATACAATTTTATGTTTTATTTATATGTTTATCCATTTATCCATGTATCCATTTATTCATTTATTTGTTTATTCATTCACTCATTATTTTATTGACGTATTTATTCATGTATTTATTCATGTATCTATTCATGTATTTATTTATTTATTTATTTATATATATATCTGCATTTATTTATTTATATACGTATTTATTTATTTACTTATTTATTTATATCTGTATTTATTTACTTACCCTTTCATGCACCCGATAACCTGATAACATGACACTCTTTCCTTCTGTCGTCACCACCTTCCCTCAAGGGGTTAATTGCAAACCCCCACTTCAAGTTGTCATACACACCCCCACAGGCATTTTTCAACATCCACATGCAACAAACAAACATCCACTCGGGACTAAAATCGAGCAGATCCCCGATTGGTTTATAGAAACAGAGAGCAATTTTAGTGTGACGCCATGCAGACTACATTTAATTAAACTAATGGGCTGACTCATGGTGGGGGTGGGGGTGGGGGCAAAAGCCAACAGCCTCAGATGTGCGCCGATTAAATGTGTCTGCATTG
>NC_142738.1:3015000-3055000 GCF_051943395.1 Hippocampus bargibanti | reverse complement strand
AATAACAAACAAAAAATAAACCAAAAAATGATAAGTGAATAAATAAAGAAATCAAAAATCTAAACAAACAAATACACACACAAATAAATAAACAAATAAAATAAATAAGTAAATAAATAAATAAATAAATAAATAAACACGCACATAAATACATAAATAAACACGCACATAAATACATAAATACATAAATACATAAATACAAAAATAAATACATACATTAAAGTATAGTATAAAGTAAAGTTAAAAATAAAATAAAATAAAATGAGTTTAAATTAAATCAAATTAAACAAAAAATTAAATTAAATTAAATTAAATTAAATTAAATTAAATTAAACAAAAAAAATAACATAAAATAAAATAAAATAGAACAAAAATTTAACCAAATTTAACAAAATTTAACAAAATTTAACAAAATTAAATTAAATTAAATTAAATTAAATTAAAAATTAATAATAAAATAAAATAAAATGAGTTTAAATTAAATCAAATTAAACAAAAAATTAAATTAAATTAAATTAAATTAAACAAAATAAAATAACATAAAATAAAATAAAATAGAACAAAAATTTTACAAAATTTAACAAAATTTAACAAAATTAAATTAAATTAAATTAAAAATTAATAATAAAATAAAATGATTTTAAATTAAATCAAATTAAACAAAAAAATAAATTAAATTAAATTAAATTAAACAAAATTTAACAAAATTAAATTAAAATAAATTAAATTAAATTAAAAAATTTAAACAAACAAAAAAAAAATAATAAAATAAAATAAAATAAAATAAAATAAAATCGGCGAATTGTACCACACATTGGCCATAACATTCTTTTCTGAGATATGCTCAATTAAGTCTTGCGATTTTTGCCTCCAAGTGCCTTGAGCAACGCTGTCATTCAACATCTTGAATTAAACAATGTCCTGGTTCAGCCAATCTTGATCCATTTTCTCTCACGTGAGCCACATTGCTTTATGAAAACAGTCACAAAAAAACAGCGCCACTGTCGCTTTTCCCGACGTGAAAATTGCCATTTGCGTGCTACGTCGCTAAAAGCACCACTGTCGAACTTACGCTAACATATTAATAAAGCTGTCAAACAGAGACCTCCAACAGCTTCCATACAAGAGTGCATAAATGGATTGAAAACGACACCTTTATGAAGCAAAAGCATTCTTTGGGCAACAAAGTAGGATGGTTAGGTCGCTTAAAACAGTCGAGCCCTGACTGTAACGACGTAAAAACTAATTAACCGTCGCGTGAACGGAATTATCGTCAACAAAACAGCTCTGCAAAGGATTGAAGTGGCCTGTCAAGTGGAAGCAGAGTTAAAGGACAACCGACATCACTTTTTTGTTTCTTAACTGACATCAGAAAAACGTTTTATATCATCTAAAATACCCAAAACACGCAGTATGATATTTTTAGTCAAATGCAAAACACCAATAAAAATGACTTAAAGCGTCCAAAATCTGCAAAAAAAATGAACCCGGAAGTGGCCAGTTTCAGAAGGTCCCGCCCCCTTGTTTGTGATGTCACCCCAAGACGTCTTGCATTGCTTGTGAAACAAAACAATGGCTTCAGATTTGGAGAAGATGCTTTCCTTGTTACTCATCCAGTTATGAATATGATTCAAATAGTTCTGAAGAAGAAAGCATACATGTTTGCAATCGATTAAAAAATGTATTCCGTGTCATTTTGAGGCATCAGGGGTGGGAAATGTCGCACCCAAAAAAGGCAGAAAATGGCGACAAAGCCGTGTAAGGGATTAATCAGCCCGTTTCCACAGGCTGATTACTTCCTTACATGGAGCTTTGTCGCCCTCTTCTGCCTCTTTTTGGTGCAACACGAAGTTTTCATACCAAACAAGGACAGCAAAATGCATTGACGTGATGGAAGGACTGCTACAATGTGTCCTTTTTTCGGTCAGGGGCGTTCCTTCAGTGACGTAGGGTGAGGACTCGTCACCAACTCAAAAACAAGGCTTCCGGAATATTCAGCGCGAGTCTTAAAAAGTAAAAATATAGCTATATGCGGTGGAATCTTTGTAAAATACGCCCAGTAGAAGTCATTTGAAGCCATTTTACAAATTATGGACACAACTTGTCCGGAGATGTCGGTTGTCCTTTAAAGACAAGCTTTGTCGGGTATCAGAAGGAAATGTATTTATTTATTTCAAGATGGGCAGTTAAAAAAAATAACTTTATGTGCAATCAATACGTAAAGTAATGAGTGTGCGGGGGTGGGGAGTCGAGGAGCTAGCTTCCCTTCACTCAAGCGTAAAAAGGGGAAGCGTCATGACTTGACTTTCTATTAACGCCGCCGTTTGTCTCTTGAAGGACATTTCGACGGCAATTGAAACGAGGTGTGAGAAAGAAAGCGACTGATTCGAAGCAGCCGCCGAGATGAGATTTTCGAATCGACACAGACGAAAGAGCTAGCGGTTAATTATTTTTATTTTTTTTTCCCCCCGATGCTTCATCACGGAGCATCCACTGATTACAACGTGAGGTTTTCTTAGACATCATGCCGAGTCATTGTCCCCCGCGATCATCCCGACCTTGAGTAGACTGTTTGTATCCTACGATGGCTAGTAGAAACTACTTCCTGCCATGCTGTGTTTATTATTTGTATTGTTTTTGCTCACAATTTCCGAATAAACGGCAGGATTGTTGCGTATAAAACGTGGCGCATCGATGAGAATGAAGTCGCCGCTGATTAATGCGTGATAGAGTCATTCGCATACTGCGCCGCTAATCCTCCTTCGTGGCAATAAAAAAAAAGCACCAAGGCCATTACTCACCGACTAGCGCGGCCGTACGCGTGCATACATTATAGATGAAGAGCCAAAAAGCATGGCAGTGTGTCCCGTTTTATTCGTCATTTCATTTCTGATGACCGAATTGCCTTGGTAATGGAATTTAACCAGTTTCGGGATGTGGATTTCATCGCTAGGCCTTCAGTAGTGCTAGGTCTGAATGAATCCGGACTGAAAAAAGTGTGGTGTGATTCACTACTTTTTATTTATTGGAGTTATTCCGGGTATGTGGCTGCCGCTGCTCACTCACAGGAAAACTGATCCAGTGACTGTAAAGTGACCTTGAGAGTTTTGAAAGGCGCTTACAAACGAAATGTATTATTATTATTAGCAATCTAGTTAGCTATCTGGCTATCTGTTAGCTATCTATCCAGCTAGCTAGATAGCTATCTATTAGCCCTCTATTGGATAGCTAGCTAGTTGGCTGGCTATCTGTTGGCTATCTAATAGCCAGTTAGCTAGCTTTTTATTTATTTGAGTTATTTCGGGTTGAGTGAACGCTGGCGCGTGTGGCTGCCACTGCTCGCCTACAGAAAAACTGATCCAGTGACTTTAAAGTGAGTGACCTTGAAAGTTTTGAAAGGCGCTTACAAATGCAATGTATGATTATTAATATTCCAAGTCCACTAGAGGGTACCATTAGCCAGGAAATAACTGACCAACCTTTTTTTACTCGATTACCGGCAGACGTGCAAAAAAGAAAAACTATGATTGGCTAGTGACTAACCAATCATAGTTCGCGAAAACTCTGACGTTGACCAGCGCCTTCAAGAAGGCGTTGGGATTCCATTTGGGTTGCCAATTCGAAATCTGATTGGTTCGAGCAACAGTTTGATCGACACATTTGATGCGACAGGGCCTGCAGAAGTGATTGTGAAGTCGTACAGGTAGATTTCTGACCCTGGTAACAAATGATGGCTGAAATGTGATTGAGTAAACGCTGGCGCGAATGGCTGCCGCTGCTCTCCCGCACAAAAAAAATCCTGTCACTGTAAAGTGTCCTTGAGAGTTTTGAAAGAAACTGAGGAATTAAATGTATTATTATTATTATTATTATTATTAGTAGTAGTAGTAGTAGTAGTAGTAGTAGTAGTACTAGTAGTAGTAGTAGTAGTAGTAGTAGTAGTAGTAGTATAAATACGAAAACACACATCTGGAAGCAGCGAAAGAGAGGAAAAGTAATGAAAGGAAAATACAATTTAGAATTATTTCATAAGATTTCACGAACAAAATATAACTAACAGTCCGTGATTCTGATATTTTTAGGCCAGCAGAGAAGGCTTTGCAGGCCTTGACAGTCCTCCAATGGATTTTAACAACTCTGTTGGAATTTTGTTGAGATTTTCGATGATTCCAAAACGCATGAAAATCTCGACAACCAAAACAGGAAGTCGGCCATTTTGGTTTAAAGGCCAAACAATTCTCACGGTAAAATTCGAAAAACCACTATATGCGCCGCGGCAAATTATGTTTATTTTATCGTTTTTGTGTTTATGTCGCTCGGTTATGAGTAGTAGAAAACATCTGGTTTGGTTCGAGCGGAGGAGTGATTCTCCGACAGACATTTTGAATATCGCCCGTCAATCTGACAACCGGTTGTTGTGTTTATTACTTTAGCTAATGATACATGCTATCGTTGTTAACAGCTCAGCGGACGTAAATCCCCCCGACGTGGTGGACGGCGGACGGACGTTTTAATACTCCTCACCTGTCTCGCATCTGTTGCCGGTGAATCCTTGCAGGCAGGCGCAGTTGTTGGGTGAGAGGCAGGTCCCCCCGTTCTGGCATAAGCCGTCACACATAGCTGAAAAAACAGCGAGAGGGGGTTAGCCATCAATCACAGAGATGAACGACCGCTAACTATGCAATTAGTCCGGCATATGTATTTGCGGCTGGAAAAGGAGTTCATTCACCAACATGATTCATGATATTATACCCCGTGATGAATGAATTTCACCAAGGTTAACGCAAAAGAAAAAGAATAATAATAATAATAAATCATTATCCACGGTTTGGCTGTTTGTTAATGTGTGTGGACGAAGGATGATGGAATGCAGGAGGAGAAAGAGGAAGCAGATAACGGCGGATGTCACGTGCCTTCAGCTCATATGAACAAATGTTAAATCTTCTTTTTGGAGTGAGCTCTTTTTGTGAAAATATAGAAATCAGTATGTATTGTATTGTATTGTATTGTATTGTATTGTATTGTATTGTATTGTGTTGTATATATACAGTAAAGTCTCGTTATATCGATATTCAAGGGAGTCCGAAAAAAATCGATATAACCGGGACTATCGATATATCCGACCCTGTTTGCATGTAATTTTCTCCGTGCGTGCATAGAAATAGTATCGATATAACCGGGACTATCGATATATCCGATATCGATATAACGAGACTTTACTGTATATATATATATATATATATATATAAAATAATAATAATAATAATATAATATAATATAATATAATATATGATAATATAATAAATAAATATATATATATATTATATTATTATACATTATATATATGTTTGTTTGTATGTTATATATATATATATATATATATATATATATATATATATATATATATATATATATATATATATACACACACACAAACGAATAAATAAATAAATAAATATATACGTGAACAAATCAATCAATCAATACATTTTCAGTGATTACAGTGACCCCTCACTCTTTACCAATTAATAAAGATTTGTGAATTTTGGATGCCATCCAACATTCTGAACTTTGAATGAAAATGACAAAAACCCTGGCACGTGAATGGATTTTTTTTTTTGCACATCGCCTGGCATTGAATGAGTTAAATCCAGAAGTCTACATCTGCTGTGAAGACACAGAAGAAAGCTTCCAGGAAGGTTCCGGTCGCCCCCTCGCCCCCTCCTCCCCCACTCAGAGACCCGAAAACGACATTGTATACCTTTGCAAACGGTTCCGTTGCCGGCGTAGCCCGGCTTGCACGAGCAGATGTGTCCTCCGACCATGTTGAAGCACAAGGCGTTCTCGTCGCAGTCGTGAAGGCCGCTTAGGCACTCGTCGTGCTCTGGGAAGGACACAAAAGAACTAGTTATTTATTCATTCATTCATTCATTCATTCATTCATTCATTCATTCTTCATTTATTTTTATTTTTATTGTTATTGTTATTGTTATTGTTATTTTTATTTATTTGTATTTTTATTTTTATTTTTATTTTTATTTTTATTTTTATTTTTATTTATTTGTATTTGTATTTGTATTTGTATTTTTATTTTCATTTTTATTTATTTTTATTTTTATTGTATTTATTTATTTATGTATTTATTTGTTCATGTATTTATTTATTTATGTATTTATTTGTTCATGTATTTATTCATTAATATTCACTCCTACGGTGCCCCCATTTTAAGCACAGATAACTCCAGACTCCATATAATTTAGGAATTAACTACAGTGATACCTCAGTTTACGAACTTTTCACCTTACGAACATTACATTTGCGAGAATATAATCTTGGCATACAAACTAGTTTTCGGCAGATGAACCAAATCATACAGCGCCACCAGTGCTTGCAGACTAGTTTTTGTCACCACCTTCGTTTGAGTCCAGACGTGGTTTGTTATCGAGTGGAGTACTTTTGCTATTATGGGACCGAAAAAGACCCCACCACAGGCTAGTGTGAAGACGAAGAGGACACAAAAGAAAATTACGGTCGAGAAGAAGAATGAGATCATGGAAAAATACGAATACTTAGCGTCCCAGTACCAGTATGCTAAATTGAGCATTGCTACGTGTGGCTAAGGGTGTTTCTGTGTTGTCTAAGGAACGGCCTCAGGCAATAGAAGAGGTAGAAAAACTTCTGTCGATTTGGATTAACGAAAAGCATCTAGCAGGGGACAGTGAGTGAGGGTATTTCACTTCACTCGGATATCATCAAGAGGAAACTACATCAACGACCATCACAAAAGGTGAATAAAATTACTTTATTATACTGTGCAGTTTATTTCTTTAATTACAATACAATAGCACATTTATTATACATAAAATAAGGTATATTTTAAGGTTTATTTAGTCGAAAATTATGTTTTCTAGGGACCTGGGAACGGATTATTCTCATTTTTAATGGTTTCTTATGGGAAATAAATGTTTGGCACATAAACTTTTTGCCTTCAACACACTTTCTGGGAACCCAAAAAAAATTGCAGGTACAGGACTTTTCAACAAGCGACTCTTAGCATTGAAATTTCAAGGTGACAGATGGCCCCATGCAAAGTAATCTTGTTTAGTCATCGCCCGCGGCAACTTCTTATAAATATTTTAACGATTAAGGAGTACCACTCCCCCCCCACCCGCGCTTGATTTTCTCAACAGAAAACGGCAACATCATTTATAAAGTAGCCTCCAGTGGGCTGTAAATGAGATGTTGGTGTATGAGGGGGACGCTACTCAAATACATGACATCGATTTGTCTGCGGGTATGCCGAGTAACGATGTTTGCCCATAAAGGCAAAGATTTGCGTCATTTATAAGTTCGATTGCACTGACGCAGCAACAAAAATGTTGGGGGGAAAAAAAAAAAAATCAACAAAAAAAGACAATGTTCCGTCTGCTCCGGGCAGCCGGATGAATATTGCGGCTCTTTTTATACGAGAAAGAGAAACAATCTGCGCCCACTTAAAGGACAACCGACGTCTCCGGACAAGTTGTGTCTGTAATTTGTAAAATGGCTTCAAATGACTTCTACTGAGCGTATTTTACAAAGATTCCACCGCATATAGCTATATTTTACGTTTTAAGACTCACGCTGAATATTCATTCAGGAAGTCTTGTTTTTTAGTTGGTGACGAGTCAGTATGTGACGTCACTAAAGGAACGCCCCCTGACTGAAAAAAAGACACATTGTAGCAGTCCTTCAATCACGTCAATGTATTTTGCTGTACATGTTTGGTCTGAGAACCGTGTTGCACCCAAAAGCCGACAGAAGAGGGCATCCAAGCTCCATATAAAGAATTTATCACCCTGTGGAAGCGGAGGTGGCCACTGGAGGTCGCCATTTTGTGCCTCTTTTTTTTTGGGTGAGAGATTTTTCTTTAATCGATTGCAAACATGTATGCTTTCCTCTTCAGAACTATTTGAATCATATTCATAACTGGATGTGTAACAAGAAAGCATGTTCTCCGAATCTGAAGCCATTGTTTTGATTCTCCAGCAATGCAAGACGTCTTGGCGTGACGTCACGAACTGGGGGCGGGACTTTCTGAAAATGCCCAATTTGCAGCTCATTTTTATTGCAAATTTTGGACACTTTAAGTCATTTTTATTGGTGTTTTGCATTTGACTAAAAATATCATACTGCGTGTTTTGGGTATTTTAGATGCTATAAAACGTTTTACTGACGTCAGTTAGGAAACAAAAAAAATGGTGTCGGTTGTCCTTTAAATCTTACATCTGGCCATGTGATCCAGTCGACCTCCAGCTGGGGTGCAAATCGATAACCCGCCCCCGACTCCACCTTCATCCCCAATGAGCCGAAAAGAAAAATACAAAATCAGGTTTCGTGCTGTTTTGTCTAGGATTAAATCGGGGACTCGGCCCTTTAATCCGACACACAAATACCGAGCCATGAAATGAACTACCGCCAATTTAATCCTCTTTGCACAGCGGATCTTGTGCAAAAATAAAAAATACATTAAATAAAAAATAAATAATAAAACAAGGCTCATCGATATGGCGACATTGGTCCGGCTGACTTTGCAATCCGTTAATTGGTCAAAGCAATTGAAGGAGATAAAAGGCTCATACATCACACGAATGTCAATAGGTTCCGCGGACGCCATTTTTTTTTCTCGCATAGCTGTAATATTTCTTCCTGTCGTCAATTTGGAGGCATGGCTATTCCCTTTGGGCCCTTTTTTTTCTTCTTCCAAACATGAGCAGATGTCCGATGGCTCTGAAAGCGTCGCCGATTCCTGCTGGCTTCGTGTCATCCCGGCGCTTATTGTCAATTACTGCCATCGGTGCCAAGGAGGCGCATCGGCATGCATTCAAAGTAGTACCCCAGTGTGTGTTGGATAATTAATAGAACATTTTTAACGATTGCCCCGTGTGATGTTTACGTCGGGTGTTTCGGACGATTGGGTTGGGTAAATCTTCTTCGTAAAGGTAATGATGAGATGGAGGCGTCCAACAGAGCTCGTACAAAATTGGAATCAGGAGCCTAAAGGGCATTGAATTTTTGAGAGGGGTGAATCAGTCGGGGAAAAGGAAATGAGTCATCTATTTGCATATTTTTGTGGTGATAGATTTCATATATAAAGTGGAACCCCCCCCCGCGGTTCTGTGAGTGATGTGGTCTGGGCTAGCTGGTGAATGGAGAAAATTAAATTACATTGAAATGCACAGGAAAATAATTTGTTTTCCGATCCGTCTTTGGGTCCCTTCCTTCCATTCCTCCCTCATTTCTTTCCTTTCTTCCTTCATTCCTTCAAATCAGTCCTTCCATCCATTCCTTCTGTTACGATCTGGTTGGTGACCAACGGGTGGCGCTGTCGGCCCCGCCTGCAGCTGCACAGGTGTTGGTCGTTCCAATCAGTGGCAGTTAAAAGGACTCCCGGCACGACCATTCCGTGTCGGGTCATTGCAGTGTATGCTGTGTATGTGTTTGCTTCACCCTGTCAGATTTGTTTCATCTTGGCAGATTTTTACTCATGGTTTTCTTTGATACTTAGTACTTTTCTGTTCGGATAAATTTGATGTTTTAGATTTCGTTACTGCTGACTTTATTTTAATACAATTTGCCAAATACAACCTGATGCTCCCTCCTGCCTGCTTATTTGGGATCCACAACCCTCACCACCTTGCAAACCGTGACACCTTCCATCCCTTCCATTCCTTCCTTCCTTGAAGCTTTAACAAAGCAAGAAAAATCAAAACCCCGATCAAATTCGGAAATGGCAGCGAATGAGCTCAAAAGACAATTTCCTCAATCAAAACAAATGCAAGAGTGAAGAGGCTGAAGACATCGCGATGCACTTTTTCATCTGTGCCGCTAGCAAATTTTATTTCCGCATTCGACTTGTTTTCTGCCGCGGTGTGCTCATTCCTAAGATTCTCCACGGAGATTAATAACATCGCCCCTCCCAACCCGGTGGATTACAATGCGCCACTGTATTGTATGCGGGCTGTATTAAAACGGCTTGAAATCAGCAACGGTGCACGGGCCACCGCGCTCCTAATGAAAGTCAATATGCGTGATTAAAAGCGGCTATTACTCAGGGGTGGGGTTGATGTCATGACTCGTTCCCTTGCATCAGTCGAATTACAGTTGTAATCTCTGCATTCAGTTATTGTATTCCCGTACGTTCGGAGGCTGGCCTACGAGTGCTTGATAAGAAATGCACAAGGGGGCGGGTCGCTGTTGCTTGCTGCCTAGCTGGCTGTCTATTTGCTATCTATTTGCGATCTATTAGCTGCCTAAATAGCTAGCTAGCTAGATAGCTATTAGTTATCTATTAGCTAGCTAGCTAACTTAAATCTATTTGAGTTATTCCCGGTTGAACGGGGTCACCGTTGCTGGCTCCCTAGCTGGCTATCTAGCTGGCTATCTAGTCGCTATCTATTAGCTGTCTAACTGGCTAGCTGACTAGCTAGCGAGCTATCTACACTCACTTTGCTGCTGTGAAATGTAAATTTCTCCACTGTGAGACTAATAAAGGCATATCCAATCCAATCCAATCCAATCCAATCCAATCTATTAGTCATCTATTAGCTAGCTAGTTAACTTGATCTATTTGAGTTATTCCCGGTTGAACGGAGTCACCGTTGCTGGCTACCTAACTGGCTATCTAGTCGCTATCTATTAGCTGTCTAACTGGCTAGCTGACTAGCTAGCTATCTAGCTAGCTATCTATTAGTCATCTATTAGCTAGCTAGCTAACTTGATCTATTTGAGTTATTCTCGGTTGAACAGGGTCACCGTTGCTGGCTACCTAGCTGGCTATGTAGTTGCTATCTATTAGCTGCCTAACTATCTATATAGCTAGGTAGCTTGCTAGCTATTAGTCATCTATTAGCTAGCTGTCTAACTTGATCTATTTGAGTTAAACCCGGTTAAACGGGGGTCACTGTTGCTGGCTACCTAGCAAGTTATCTATATGCTATATATTTGCTATCTATTACCTGTCTAACTAGATAGCTATCTGCATAGATAGCTATCTATTAGTCATCTATTAGCTAGCTGGCTAACTTGATCTATTTGAGTTATTCCCGGTTATACGGAGACGTGTCCAGTGCAAAATATATATATATATATATATATATATATATATATATATATATATATATATATATATATATATATTACAATAAATAACAACAATAAGCTATTCTCAAAAGGAAAAAAAACATCTTGTGCACTGCATCAACTCAATCAAATGTGGGAAATGCTTGATGGTTTTCTGTGCAATCATATATTTGTTTTGCTGAGTCCTGTTGCGAGTTGCCAAGCAACCTCAAAAGACAAAAAATAAAATACAATAAAAAAAGACGGGAAAGTAACTATGCCGAGCTCAGCCAAGCAACGGCACAATCTCCTTAAAAAGTGCAAGGTGACTTTCGCCGTATTTTTGATTTCGCTTGGATTAATCCTGCAGCATCAGAGGATTGAGGACTTTGGAGACGACAAGCCCTAATCAAAAAGCTGAATTCTGCTTAAAGGACAACCGACACCATTTTTTTTGTTTCCTAACTAACTTCAGAAAAACATTTTATAGCATCGAAAATACCCAAAACACGCAGGCTCATATTTTTAGTGAAAAGCAAAACACCAATAAAAATGACTGAAAGTGTCCCAAAACTGCCACAAAATGAGTTTGGGAACTGGGCAGATTCAGAAAGTCCTGCCCCCTTGTTTGTGACGTCACGCCAGGATACTCTTTCACAAACTGCCTTGCCCCAGAATCAAAACAATGGCTTCAGAGAGTTCAGATTCAGAGAAGATGCTTTCTTGTTACTCATCCAGTTATGAATATGATTCAAATAGTTCTGAAGAGGAAAGCATAAATGTTTGCAATCAATTAAAGAAGTCCTTCCGGATCATTTTGAGGCGTCTGGACTCCAATGTAGCGTCCCAGAAAATGCACAAAATGGCGCCCAAGCTCCGTTGGAAATGGGCTGAGTTGTCCGCTGGGAATTTGTGTCAACTAGTATCAAATAGTAATCTTGGTGCAACACACAATGATTCACCATTGTGTTATTTATGTGTTTTTCCTTCTAATTTCGCCATCAACACGGATCAACATGATGTTTTCAGACCAAACAAAGTACCCAAAATGCATTGTGTGTCGCTTTCTCGGTCAGGGGTGATCCCTTCGTGACGTCCCTTCGGGCATCATCATTAACTCGAAAACAAGAAACAAGAGCGCGAGTCTTAAAAGGTAAAATATAGCTATATACGGTGGAATCTTTGTAAAATGCGCTCAGTAGAAGTCATTTGAAGTGATTTTACAAATTACGGACGCAACTTGTCCGCAGGTGTCGGTTGTCCTTTAAATTGAACTGTTTTTTGTGAAGTTCGCTCAATGTAAAATGTTGTCAGACTTCCAATCTTTGGCCACACGGTTTCAATTGTTTGAGCTGTTACAATTTCTTCCCTCACCTTGTTTGTCCGAGTGCGCACACCCTTGCCGTCAAACGGTAATTAGCATCGAGGGGGCAATTAGTTGTCCTTATACGGGCAACCAGAGCGCTATTATCATAAGCCGCTCGAGAGCACTTGATTCTGAAGAGGGAAACGGATTTACACCGTGCTAGCAGTTTTGCACTTCATGAATGCCGTGAAAACTTTTCTTCCTGCACTTGTGAAGATCTGTTCCATCACGTCATTTTAGGCGGCACGTTAAAAACTTCACTATGTGCAAAAATGTGTCCACTCCAGTGCCAGGGTTTTTGTCATTGTCACTCCAATTCCAGGACCCACTGAATATTGAGTTTTAGGACGACATAAACATTCAATACCGCGTTAGAAACCATACACTCTCTTCTTTCATCAGAAAAGAAATAGTTAATTCCTAAATGATATGGATCTGGAGTTATATGAGCTTGAAATTAGGGCGGCTGTCCAAAATACAAAGCAATACATACAGATTTGTTTATATGCTCGATGACACATCGGCGACGTCGTTTCAATCGACAGCAGTTTGGCTGCCAAAAGTCTTCAGTTCTTTTTATTTATCGAGCTATTCAGCTGTCTATGTATCTAGCTAGCTAGCTATCAAGCTGGCTATCTATTTGCTATCTATTAGCTATGTAGCTGGCTAGCTAGTTATCTATTTATTAGCTACAGTAAAGTCTCGTTATATCGATATTCAAGGGAGTCCGAAAAAATATCGATATAAGCGGGACTATCGATATATCCGATATCGATATAACGAGACTTTACTGTATATAGTTATCTGGCTAGCTAGCAATTAGCTATGTCCTAGAGGTTTTTGAAAGGCAATGATAAGTACAATGTACACGCGCCAAAATGCTGCCTCTCACTTAAGGTTCATATACAGGTAACATCCGACTTACGACCAGTTCGACTTACGACCACCCATACTTACGACCATGACCTCTAGACCCTATTTTTTATTTATTTTATATTCTACGCCTGGCACCGTAACGCGCTAACAGGCTGGCAACACGTAAGACAATTTGGGCCAGCCAACCAGCATCTCACTCTCGCACATCAATCGACCGTGTGATGGCACCAGAGGGGGGGAGGGGGAGAGTTCGCATGTCATTTAGCCTCCGAGTCTCTATTCAACATTTCGAATGGATTTCGACTTACGACCATTTCGACTTACGACCGTTTGGTCGGGACGGAATTCGGTCGGAAGTGACCTGTATATTACTTTAAGGTTACCGATTAGGTAATGGAAGTCATGTCGACTTGCAGAAGAAGCTTTTTTTTTCATTGTCTAGCTTTGCTTTCCGAATACTTGGCAGTCCAAACGTGTCACGGACTTGTAATTACATTCCGGGGTGGCGGGAAGTCAGGAAAAGGGGACTCACCCGTGCAGGAATAGTCATCGATCCTGATATAGCCCGTATGGCAGATGCACATGAAGGAGCCGGGGGTGTTAACACACATGGTGTTCTCCCTGCAATAGTGCTTCCCTTCAGCGCACTCGTCAATGTCTGAAAAGGAAAAGTGGGGTCAAAGGGGGGGTCGGGGGAGGGGGGGGTACACTGGGTTAGATTGGATTTCTGGAAATGAAACGCAATATCCATACGGCAAAAGGGAACCGATGCTATATGGCTAATCAAATCATAATGACGTCTGTCGAGTGACCTTCATGTCGGAAATGATCCAAATGTTGAAAAGCGGATAACAGTTTCACCGCTTACCCCCACTGCCTCCCAAGTTTACGTAATAATTGGTTTGGAATCAATATTCCCGAAGATCAGTTTGCCGACTCGTCATTGATTTGACTTTCGGTTCCTTTTTTTTTTAAATCTTTAAGCATAAAGATGTTTCCTGGATGCTACAGTGGCCTGCAGCGGTCATATTTCACATTTTGACAATATGAAGAATGGATGATGGATTTTAGGAAAACACATGATAACCTACAAATCATTTGAACTCACCCGCTGAAATTAATGAATTTATTCGGGAATTGAAAAGAGTGCCGTATAGCGCCGATAAAGCACTGGTCAGACCTCTGGAAATGTTTTCCCTTTCCACAAGCGGGCAGGCAGCATCTGCCTTTTCTCCATGTTAGCGCTTTGTTACATCTTCAGTTATTATGTATTTACTGTAGCATATAAATACATACATAAATACACACATACGCACTCGCACACGCGTACACACACACACCCACCCACCCCCCACATACACGTACACACGTACACACATACACGCATGCACACATGCACACATACACACAAACACACACACACGCACACATACACGCACGCACGCACGCACACACACACACACACACACACACACACACACACACACACATACACAAATAAATAAATAAATAAATATGAATAAATAAATAAATACATACATGCATACACAAATAAATAAATATGAATAAATAAATAAATACATACATACATACATACATACACAAATAAATAAATATGAATACATAAATAAATAAATAAATAAATAAATAAATACATACATAAATACATAAATATGAATAAATAAATACATACATACATACATACATACATACCTGACCTACCTACATACATAGATACATACATACATACATACATACATACATACATACATACATACATACATACATACATACATACCTGACCTACCTACATACATAGATACATACATACATACATACATACATACATACATACCTGACCTACCTACATACATACATACATACATACATACATACATACATACATACATACATACATACATACATACATACATACATACATACATACATACATACATACATAAATAAAAGAAATATCTGATATGGGTGGTTCCAGGAACTCATGCACCTTTAGGACCTTGAGCAGACACTTGCGGACAAACAAAAAAAGCCATTTATCTTCAGACAAAGAATAAACAAACTAAAGAACGCCAGACCAAGGACAGAATGCAGAGATGTTGCGCCTCATCATGTTAACAATGGCGCGCCAGTCAATTGGCAATCAATTTAAAGTAACTCAAGAGAGTACCTCGGTTGCTTCATAGGTGAGGAAGTAACTGTTCATAAACCAAAGGTTACAGTCGGTTAATGTGTTCTTTTGAGTCGACTGTCACATAAAGTGGCTCATGTGGCTTTAAGAATGCCATTTATTAGTTTGGCCTTCTCACAAATCCATTTTTTTGGGGGGATGGGATAGCCGTTGCTGAGGCAACCGCAATTCCCGGGATTTAAAATGTAGCAATCTCGGCGTTGGTCGAAAAAAAAAATGAATCTCGATAACGTGATGCAAGCAAATGCAATTAGAATAAATTCATGATGAAACAAAACAAACAAAAGCAACTCGGTATTAGCCTCCAGGGTCTTGGCCATGTTGATTGTGCGGGTCAATAATGAATAAACCTTGGAAGAGTCAATCTCCACACTCACAGGCATGCTAATTGTTAGCAATCTATTTGTCATCTTCGGCATCTACTTGGACACACAAAGACATGGCAACCTTGAATTTCTTCCAAGCCAGCTGCTTTCGCCGGGCTCCCACTTGAAGTTGAATTTCAATATACAGTGATACCTTGGCTTACGAACTTAATTGGTTCCCAGACAGAGTGTGTAAGGCGAAAAGTGTGTATCCCAAAAATTAATTCCCCATAAACCATTAACATGAGAATAATCCGTTCTCAGGTCCCCATAAAACATATTTTTCTACTTTCTTATTTTCTAAGCCTTAAAACTACACAAAATATATCTTATTTTATGTAAAATAAATGCGCTATGGTATTCTAATTAAATAAACGGTACTGTCTAATAAAGTCGTTTTATTTACCTTTGTGATGGTCGTTGAAGGCTTCATGAACGGCCTCACTCACTGTCTATAACCCTACCCCCTCACTGGTGCATTCTTGACCAATCACGTGGCTTTAACCCAAGACTGCGGGCGGGGAACAGAGGACAAAAACAGTGGCCACCATTTTCTTTTTAGGAGAACGGTCTCGTTCGCAAACGACACATCACTCATTATGGCAGCTGTGTGTGTATCCCGAAAAATAGTTTGTATGCCAAGGTAAAATTTTCATAAATGTAACGTTCGTCAATCGAAAAGTTCGTAAGCCAAGGGGTTCGTAAACCGATGTATCACTGTACTCTCAATAAATAGCATGGCAGACATCTGCAGAAGGTGGGCATCGGTCATGACTGCATGCGTCCTCTGCCGACAGCAAAGGACAATCTTGTGTTCGAGCCTTTGTACACAGTTTCCGACCGAACATCTCTGACAGGATTGAACGTCGGACGTTTGGAAAAGTAAGGACCTCTGAAAAGAGCGGGTGACCTAGGCACCGTGTGCCACTGAAAAGACGGAAAGTCACAGAGAAATTCGCTCTGGGCTGTCCTTAACTGCCACAGTAAGCTTCAGCCAAGGTCTGGAGGTGACAGCTTACTCTTCCTTCTGATTGGCCGAGCCAGGCAACAGCTTGATTTAGAGCCTTGTAAACTCTACGACGCCATCCATCACGTAAACAGTGACAGCGTTTGGGTTTGCTCAAACAAGATATTAGCCGGTGAGATGATTGGGGAGGGAGATTGGCGCATGAACAAATGGCTGTCTCTCCATTAGGCCACTCCATTTTCTTGATTGGCTTTGTCACGTGGACAGCCGAGAAGGTTGGACGGGAGTCAACAGGCAGCTTTTACCGCTCGTCAGAGAGATCGGGGTCAATCCGCTGCCTCGGGGCTGAGAAGGAGCCAGCAATTTGATAAGACATACGCCAGTGGGTAGATTTGCAGGCCGAGGTATGCGTCTCGCCAATATAAGACATTTTCGATTACGTATCCCGATATAATACAGTGATACCTCGGTTTACAAACCCCTTGGTTTACGAACTTTTCGGTTTACGAACGTTACATTTCTGAAAATTTTACCTTGGTATACGAACTATTTTTCAGGATGCACACGGAGCTGCCACAATGAGTGATGTGTCGTTCGCAAACGAGCCCGTTGTCCAAAGAACAAAAATGGCAGCCGGCTTGTTTTGGTCCTCTATTCCCCGCACCCAGTCGTCGGTTAAAGCCATGTGATTGGTCAAGAACACAGCACTCAGGGGAGGTGGTTTAAACATTAAAGAGACAGGCAGACGACGAGAGAGAGACTGACAAAATGGATAGAAAACAGTGAAATTTGGACTCGTGTCAACTTTGATAGTTCAAAGGCAGAGTGTAGACTGCAAGGTTGAAATTCCCATCAATCAGGCTGCACACTTGATGCAAAAAGCTATGAACCCAGCTAAACAGAACACAATTGATGAGGAACTAGGTAAAATTATCGCTGAGAAAGCACCTCCAAGGGACCATTCCTCAAGATGGTGAAAGAATAAGGTTACGTTCCTCATCAAGTGTTTAATGCTGATGAAACCGGCCACTCCATTACGAGTTGAAGCCATCAACTACCATCACAAAGGTCAATAAAACGACTTTATTATACAGTACAGTTTATTTATTTAATTATAATACCATAGCACATTTATTGTACGTAAAATAAGGTATGTTTTGTATAGTTTTAAGGCTTAGAAAATTAGAAAGTAGAAAATTATGTTTTATGGGGTCCTGGGAATGGATTATTCTCGTTGTAATGGTTTCCAATGTGAAATTAATTTTTTGGAATACACACTTTTCACCGTACACACTCTGTCTGGGAACCAATTAAGATCGTAAGCCACGGTATCACTGTATATGTGAAGCAGTTTGATTTGGTTTGATTCAGTGTGTTTGAGTTCAAGGGGGCGATGATACAATGAGTTTCGTGACGTCTTTTGAAGAGGAACTTGTGGGCTAGTAATATTCAAAGTGGCAAAACGATTCCGATATATTTTTAATCTGAACGATTTGGTTCAGTTGGATTTAGTTCACTGGCATGTTTTTTTTATTCAAAACTGATTACACTGACTGATAATTTGGGGCGAGAAGACCCTAATGTGTACGTTTTTCAAGACCAGAGTCATTGCTGGTTTTGTCATGAATGGCATAAGGAGTCAAGAAACTGACAGATTAATGAAGAACAAGATAAGAGGAAGGAGTCTATGGTGTCCAAGTTGCCAACCATGTCCCGGCTTTCCCACACCAACGTCACGCAGAGTCACTTTACATCAGGGATCTTCAATCCTGTTCCGGAAGGGCCGGTTTCCTGGATGTTTTCGACCTCTCTGCGCCATAAACATACCTGATCAGATAATCAACTAAATCTCCAGATCGACATCATTTGAATAAGGTCTGTTGCAGCAGGCCAAGATGGGAAAACAGGCAGGACAGTGGCCCTCTCGAGGAACAGGATCAAAGATCCTTGACTTGCAGAATCAGAATCAGAAAGGCTTCACTCGTCCCGCAATGGGGAAATTTGCAGTCCACAGCAGCAATACAGGCTCCGGTTTTCCACCACTACCGCAGTTTGACAAAGTCACGGATCAACGTCGACACTAGATCCGTCGACGGTGCTGTTCAGCGATTTGCGGTTATAGCCGGAAAATCCCTAGCTTTTAATAAGCTGTTCAAGAATGAAAATGATAATTGTTCTGACATTTTCACACCCAGCCCCTCCCCCCGCCTCTATCGGTCTCATTAAAGTTATCCCAACAGGATATAAATAGGGACTTTATCCGTCTTCATTTGCATGGCATGTAGCTTGCAAAGAGCGCCCTCGCTATCTTATGTTCCATACTGCACTCCAGCAAGGTCTGGCAGAAGGGAGATAACGCTACCATTGCCTTTGGATATCGCTCAAAGAAACTCGATGATGCGCCGTTTTCAACCAGCGAGGTCTCCTCTAGCATTGCTCACCGATAGCAACTCACTCAAAGTTTCGCACTTATCGCCGTCGGAGTGAAGGTCCACGGGGAGACAAAGGTTTGCTCCAGTGGCAATCACAAAAGTTCGTCAAAAAGGAGTAATTCCGACGCTTGTCAATGATTCATGAATGGATGCAGAATCGTCCGTCAAAGTTAGAGTAAAGTTAAACCTCTGTCAAAGTCATACGCCGACAATGTTGTGCAACTTCCACCATGCAAGATCTCCGTTTTAATATGCAGTGATAAATAGCTCAGTTTACGAACACTTTAGCTCACGAACTTTTCGCTTTACGAACATTAAATTTGCGAGTATATAATCCTGGCATACAAACTAATTTTTGGGAAACACACTAGACTAGTTTTCGGCAGAAGAACACCAAACCAAACAGTCGGACAGCGCCACGGTGGCTAGCGGACTCGTTTTCCACACACACTTTATTTGAGAGCACTCAGTGCAGATGTGGTTTGTTATGGAGTGGATATTTTTGCTTGTTTGGGACCGAAAAAGACCCCACCACATGCTAGTGTTAAGCCGAAGACGACACAAAAGAAAATTACGGGTCGAGCAGAAGGAGATCATCAAAAAACACAAACGAGGTGTGTGTGTGTGTGTGTGTGTGTGTGTGTGTGTGTGTGTGTGTGTGTGTGTGTGTGTGTGTGTGTGTGTGTGTGTGTGTGTGTGTGTGTGTAACTTAGCGTCCCAGTATCAGTATGCTAAGTCTACCATTGCTATGTGTGGCTATGGGTTTTTCTGTGTTGTCTAAGCAACGATCTCAGGCAATAGAAGAGGTTGAAAAACTTCTGTTGACTTGGATTAACGAAAAGCAGCTAGCAGAGGACATTGTGTGAGGGTATTATTGCAGAGAAAGCACGGCAACTTCACTCGGATATCATCAAGAGGAAACTACATCAACGACCATCACAAAGGTAAATAAAACGACTTTATAATACAGAACAGTTTATTTCTTTAATAACAATACAATAGCACATTTATTATACGTAAAATAAGGTATATTTTGCGTAGTTTTAAGGCTTATTTAGTAGAAAATTATGCTTTATGGGGACCTGGGAATGGATTATTCTCATTTTAGTGGTTTCTTATAGGAAATAAATGTTTGGAAGACAAAGTTTTCGCCTTACACACACTTTCTGGGAACCAATTAAGTTCGTAAACTGAGGTATCACTGTATTTTGTGTAGGTTTAAGGCTTATTTAGTAGAAAATGATGTTTTATGGGTACCTAGGAACTGATTATTCTCATTTTTAATGGTTTCTTATGGGAAATAAATGTTTGGCAGACGAACTTTTTGCCTTACACACACTTTCTGGGAACCAATTAAGTTTGTAAGCTGAGGTATCACTGTAATGATTTGACATTTTTGTCTAATGTCAAGCATGATGTCTTTTTTTTGGTTGTTTGTTTTATTTTCACTGCTTTGTGGTTTCATGCTACATTTAGTAGTAATTACTGTTTTAGTGTCTAAGTGAAAATACGTCCGGTTAAAAATTTGACAAATGGAGATACTTAGCACGATAAGTGATTTTTCGCAACTCATGAACGTTTTCGGCCCATTTGGAAAATGGCTTCCAAATGAACAAGTTCAAAAAGCCCCAAAAAACAGCCACAGACACACACAAAATTGCAATAAAATAAACTTCACTGCCAGTTTGCCGGAGACGAAGCAGGAGGCAATTACAATGACTGCGCTGGAGTAACGAGTTAGGAATCTGCATTCTGTGCGCAGGGGCTGTAAATTGTCTCAATAACGCGGGGTCGCTGTGATGAAACGCTCCAAATGTGCTCTGTGACTTGGAAGGATCCAATGAGGAAAAAAAAATAAAGCGTGCGAGTGTGTTTCCAATTATAAGAATACACCTGTTGCATTTAAAAAAGGTTTAAAGGACAACCGACACCTCTGGACAACTTGTGTCCATAATTTGTAAAATCACTTCAAATGACTTCTACTGACAACGATTCTATCACATATAGCTAGATTTTACGTTTTAAGACTCGCACTGAATATTCATGAAGTCTTGTTTTCGAGTTGATGACGATGCCCGACCTGACGTCACGTCTGGAACACTCTTGACCAAGAAAGCGATACACACAATGCATTTTGGGTACTTTGTTTGGTCTGAAAACTTGGTGTTGATGGTGAAATTAGAAGGAAAACACATAAATAACGCGATGGTGAATCGTTGTGTGTTGCACCAAGACTACTATTTGATACTAGTGGACACAAATTCCCATCAGACAAATCAGCCCATTTCCAACGGAGCTTGGGCGCCATCTTGTGCATTTTCCAGAAGGCTACATTGGAGTCCTGACAACTCAATTGATACGGAAGGACTTCTATAATCGATTGCAAACATTTATGCTTTCCTCTTCAGAACTACAGTAAAGTCTCGTTATATCGATATTCAAGGGAGTCCGAAAAAATATCGATATAACCGGGACTATCGATATATCCGACCCTGTTTGCATGTAATTTTCTCCGTGCGTGCATAGAAATAGTATCGATATAACCGGGACTATCGATATATCCGATATCTATATAACGAGACTTTACTGTATTTGAATCATATTCATAACTGGATGAGTAACAAGAAAGCATATTCTCCGACTCTGAACTCTCTGAAGCCATTGTTTTTATTCTCGAGCAAGGAAAATACGTCTTGGCATGACGTCACGAACAAGGGGGCGGGACCTTCTGAAAGTCATTTTGAATAAGTTTTGGTAGTTTTTATTGGTGTTTTTCATTTGACGATAAATATCAGCCTGTGTGTTTCGGGAATTTTAAATGCTATCAAACGTTTTTCTGATGTCAGTTAGGAAACAAAAAAAAATGGTGTTGGTTGTCCTTTCAGGCTTCTATAAGAATCACCTGTCTTGATTTATACTGAAAAATAAACATTTCATAAAATATATGCTCTATAAAGATATGTTCATATAAAACCGGACGGAATACAACATGTGTTACTACAAAAATGTTCATAACTACCGTCGTTCGTAACTGGAATGTTCATAAGTAGGGGAGCGTCTGTACTGCGGTTTTCTGAACACTAAATAGACCATATATTACAAAACAAAATGGATGGATGGATTCTGGTCGCATTCCAAATGGATTATGGAGGCTCTACTATACTTCTGTCACTGTCATCATCGCGCTACACGAATTTTGGTTCTGTCAAGGTGACATGAACTCATTTTCTCTTCAACCTGCATTTCTAGTGGAGTACAACGTGTATTTCCTGACAGAATTTAATCCAGATTAAAATCAGATTGACAAATTAATGATCTCCAAAGTACACATTGTTTTCCTGTAAGAAAATTACCCGCGTGTGGAATTCATACGTGTTGAACGTATTGAAAAGCACGGCCATCTTGTTCCGTGAAGTAAGGTTGTTCTGCGTGGCATTTGCGCTGGACAGATACTGTTATTTACACATTGGCGAGAGTGGGTGTGTATGTGAGGGGTGTGTCAAGTCTGATAAATATCTGGAACTGACATTTCAAAAGGGTCACACAGGTGA
This sequence comes from Hippocampus bargibanti, assembly GCF_051943395.1. NCBI lineage: Eukaryota > Metazoa > Chordata > Actinopteri > Syngnathiformes > Syngnathidae > Hippocampus > Hippocampus bargibanti. The sequence goes on along the minus strand of NC_142738.1, from coordinate 3,032,134 downwards.
ATTGTGGGCAAACATAACCGGACGTTGCCAATATGTCGACTGTTGCTTTTGTGTGCGTAGGCTCGCGCGTGTGGGTGATGGCGGGGCAGTGATTGGCAATTAGCTTGTCGCCACCTATTGACATTCAAAACGCACTTTTATCAACTGTGGGGCAGGGATTGGACTGCCATTTTTTTTTCAAGCACATACTAAATCACCCCCAAATAATTGAAAAACCCTGTCATTTATCGGATAAACAAACCAACAAAAACAAACAACAAAAAAATGGTGTCACTGAACCACGCCGAGAACCGGATGACGGAAAAGAAACATGCTCCATTTGACTTGAAAACGGACACACGCGTGCAACGCTTCCTTTCCTCCCAGCACGTGTTCGCATCCCCCTTGAGTTTTGCCCACTGCTGCTTCGATGAAAAATTTACACATGATGTGATGTCACAGGCTATTTTCAGCTCATCTCTGACCTAGGAATGTTTTAAAGAGCTAGCTAGCGTCTGTCTTTGTTTTGGATTGGATTGGATTCGATATTGCGAGTGGGGGAGGGGTCGGGGGTGCTGCTTCATTATCTCCATGTTGTTTTTAATAAGTACAACTCCATATGGCATCTTTACAGTCACAGAATCAGTTTTTCTGTGGGTGAGCAGCGGCAGCCACACGTGCCAGCGTTCACTCAACCTGGAATAACTCAAATAGGTCAAGTTAGCTAATAGATATCTAATAGTTAGCTAGCTAGCTAGCTAGTTACACAGCTAATATATAGCAAATAGATAGCAAATAGATAGCTAGGTAGGTAGCCAGCAACGGTGACCCCATTCAACCGGGAATAACTCAAATAAATCAAGTTAGCTAGCTAGCTAATAGATGAATAATAGCTAGCGAGCTAGCTAATAGATGAGTAATAGCTAGCTAGCTAGCCAGTTAGACAGATAATAGATAGCAAATAGATAGCAAATAGATATCTAGCTAGGTCGCCAGTAACGTTGACCACGTTCAAACGGGAATAACTCAAATAGATCAAGTTTGCTAGCAAGCTAATAGATGACTAATAGCTAGCTAGCCAGTTAGACAGATAATTGATAGCAAATAGATAGCAAATAGATAGCCAGCTAGATAGCCAACAACGGTGACCACGTTCAACCGGGAATAACTCAAATAGATTAAGTTAGCTAGCTAGCTAATAGAAAACTAATAGCTAGCTCGCTATTTAGACTGCTAATAAATCCGAAATAGATAGCAAATAGATAGCTAGCTAGGTAGCCAGCAACGATGACCCGTTTTTTTTCCGAGATGATGCGCAAGATCTATTTGCGATCCATTAGCTGTCTAACTAGCTAGCTAGCTATCTATTAGTTATCTATTGGCTTGCTAGCTAACTTCATCTTGTGCGTCGTCTCGGGAAAAAAAAAACGGGTCACCGTTGCTGGCTACATAGCTAGCTATCTATTTGCTATCTTTTAGCAAGTCCGTAAATGCAAACATGCCCCCTCGTACCCCGCAGTCAACAGGATATTTTGTCAAAGTTATTCTAGATGAGACACAAAACAGATTGCAATCATATCGCAAATGACTCACTGTGGAATAAATTGTTTTCGAAAGGAGCGCAGGAGAAAATGTGTTTTTTTTTTTTTTTTTCCTCCCCGAAAGCGGGCCTGACGCAAACAATCACGGCGAATCCCCGGCAGCCTATTTCATAGCGAGAGTCAGGAGCCGCCTCTCGAGATGAATCGTGTGGCTCTGAAGTGTTGATGTTAGCGGCGCCGGTCTCACTCTAGTAATAGGATGGGTCGGAACAACAAAAGGCCCGCCGCTAAGCTAGCACGGCGCAGGTTTAACGACAGATAAAAACAAAGAGTCAACCCAGCCGCCAGTAGGCGAGTTTTTCGATATTGTCAAACGGGGCGAGGGACCAATTAAAGGCCACAATTGAGAAAACTCGCCATTTCACTGACAGGAAGTTGAAAGGGAAGAAAATGCAGTCACACCTCGCATTTGTGACGTTTTTTTCCCCAAAACGGGAAATGAATTAATCTATCTCACAATCATTCATGGGCAACATAGTGAGCTAGTGGTTTGGATATCTGCATCACAGTTTTGAGATTTATGTGGCTCCAATCTGAATCCCGTTCAAAAAAAATACTATCAGTGTCTGAAATAACATCTGCCCAGACGCCCGGCGTGTGCGACTTTTACATTGGGCGTACAACTTACCAAACGTCTCGGCCCGGGTGGCCGACAACTTCAAGGAAAAAATTCTAATAAAACTTTATTCAATAAAGCAAACTGCTACAAGCCACGTGAACTCCTCTTTCTAAGCGCCTTTCAAAACTCTCAAGTACACTTTACAGTCACGGTATATTGTATGTTTACGTTTTGTAGCGTCATCAATTTTGTTAGCTTCTTTTGAATCTTTCCTCTGGGGCTGAGGTTCTGTACATTTACTTTGGAAAATGATACGCAAATGCACAACCTTATAACGCTCGGGAAAGTCTGAAGCAGGCTTCTGATTGGCTGCCGTGTCGAGTATGCAAATTGGCAAACGAACCGGTTTTAATCCGGATCCATTTGCAAAACGGTTCGTACAGCCAACAACCACACGCGATGTCACCATCGTACTCAAACGCAACTACTTTCATTCATCAAAACCGAAAATGAAACGTATACATTGATACGATACAGTGATACCTCAGTTTGCGAACGCTTTAGTTTACGAACTTTTCGCCTTACGAACATTAAATTCGCGAGAATATAATCTTGGCATACAAACTAGTTTTCGACAAAAGTCGACCATTGCTACGTGTGGCTAAGGTTGTTTCAGTGTTGTCTAAGCAACGTCTCAGGCAATAGAAGAGGTTGAAAAACTTCTGATGATTTGGATTAACGAAAAGCAGCTAGCAGGGGACAGTGTGAATGAGGGTATTATCGAAGACAAAGCACGGCAACTTCACTCGGATATCATGGATATCCAAGACAAAATGTTGACTGAGTGTCGACAGATGCTTTGAAAAGGTTTTGGAATGTAGTTTTTGTAATTTTATTTAGTAAATTAACATTGAGCCCAAAAAAAAAACAGCCAATGATAAAATAAGACAAGAAATGCGTCTGAGTTGTGAGAGAATGGATCGAATGTGTGAAAATGGCCCTTCTAAACCACAACCTCCTCATCCCCCAGCCGCCTCCTCCTCATTCTCCTCTCGTCGCCATTGTTCATGTTTTCGTCAGCCATGAATCTGTTGACTTTGTATCGATTCGATAGAGTTTTCTTTCATGTTTTCCCACGGTGCCTTCATGTTGCTCGTTTTTTGTTTCCACCGGTTCTCGTCAAGCCAGTCGGTCCCTGGTGACAACCTATCAGAATCCTCCACGACTGTAGTGATGAGTTTACTGTGTTGGTGTAGATCAATCAAAGTACAGCGGGGAGAAATTCCAAAACGGCGCTTTAAAGGACAACCGACGTCACTTTTTTTGTTTTTTAACTGACATCATAAAAACGTTTTATAGCATCTAAAATACCCAAAACGCGCAGTATGATATTTTTATTCAAATGCAAAACACCAATAAAAATGACTTAAAGTGTCCAAAATCATTTTCTGGGCATTTTCAGAAAGTCCCGCCCCCAGTTCGTGACGTCACGCCAAGACGTCTTGCATTGCTTGTGAATCAAAACAATGGCTTCAGATTCGGAGAACATGCTTTCTTGTTTCACATCCAGTTATGAATATGATTCAAATAGTTCTGAAGAGGAAAGCATACATGTTTGCAATTGATTAAAGAATTATATGTGCCATTTTGAGGCAACATTGGGGGAAAATCTCTCACTCAAAAAAAGAGGCACAAAATGGCGACCTCCAGTGGCCACCTCCGCTTTCACAGGCTGATAAATTCCTTATATGGAGCTTGGATGTCCGAGAGGACAGTAATTTCATCTGTGCTGTATGTCATACATATTAGCATATTTGACAATAAAGCTGACTTTGACTTTGACATACATACATACATACATACATACATACATACATACATACATACATACATACATACATACATACATACATACATACATACATACATACATACATACATACATACATACATACCTACCTACCTACCTACCTACCTACATCCATCCATACATCCATACATACATAAAAGTACCTTGAGGCTAAACTTTCTGGTGAAAGTTATTTTCATAGCGTTTCATAACCGCGTGTTTGATAATAGCGGAGGAATGTACCAGAACAATAATAGCATCAAGGTTCACCTTTCCTTGTTCCCGATCACTCAAGCGGAATGGCTGAATGACGTTCACCTCCTCCCTAACAGTCAACGGAGGGCCATTGTTTTCGCGCTCAATGACGACCTTCAACCCCAAAACATCAGCCCTCATTAATTTTCAAGCCAGATAATGTCTCCAATTAGGCCGATTTTCCGGGAGACTCCAGTCATTATCTCGACAAGCACGGAGACTTTCTCGCACCTTTTGTGTGTTACGACTAAATGTCTCCCCACCGTGTACGTAACGTGAGGTGGTAGAGGACGGTTGTCAAGATCAAGTTGGATGCCGCATTTTCTCAGGGATAGCAGAAAATCGGGATTTTTGTCATTTTGGACACGATGCTTACGACATACAGTGATACCTCAGCTCACGAACTTAATTGGTTCCAAGAAAGTGTGTGTAAGGCGAAAAGTGTGTATTCCAAATATTTATTTCCAATAAGAAACAATTAAAAATGAGAACAATCTGTTCCCAGGTCCCCATAAAACATAATTTTTTTACTAAATAAGCCTTAAAACTACACAAAATATACTTTACTTTGAGTATAATCAATGTGTTATTGTATTGTAATGAAAGAAATAAACTGTCCTGTAGAATAAAGTCGTTTTATTTACCTTTGTGATGGTCGTTGATGTAGTTGCCTCTTAATGATATCCGAGTGAAGTTGCTGTGCTTTCAAAGTGATAATACCCTCACTCACAATGTCCCCTGCTAGCTGCTTTTCGTTAATCCAAATCAACAGAACGATGAAAAGGTTTCTTCAGCTGTCATCTGTACTACTTTTAAGGTGTCGGATGTTTCGCTTCTTATCCAAGATGCTTCTTCAGCGAACTAAAGTCTTACTGGTAGTTTCGGTCCTATATACAGTAAAGTCTCGTTATATCGATATTCTCGGGAGTCGGAAAAAATATCGATATAACCGGGACTATCGATATATCCGATCCTGCGGCATGTAAATTTTCTCCTTGCGTTCATAGAAATAGTATCGTAATAAGCAGTACTATCGATATAACCGATATCGATATAACGAGACTTTACTGTATATATCCCTACTGTCCAGGCGTGGCAGTGCCGAAGCGAAACGTGCGACCCCTTCAAAGAAGTACAGATGGAGGCTGAAGAAACCGTTTCATCGATGGACCACTCCTGTACGACTGAGAGCTTACACAAACAAATCAACAGAAGTTTTTCAACCTCTTCTATTGCCTGAGACCGTTGCTTAGACAACTCAGAAACACCTTCAGCCACATGTAGCAACAGTCGATTTAGCACACTAGTACTGGGACGCTAAGTCACACAAACGCACACCTTCGTTCGTGTTTTTCTATGATCTCCTTTCTTCTGCTAAATCGTAATTTTCTTTTGTGACCTCTTCGGATGAAAACTAGCCTATGGTGGGGTCTTTTTCGGTGCCATAATAGCAAAATTACTCCACTAGATAACAAACCACGTCTGCACACAAAGAAAGGAGGTGACGAAAACTAGTCCGCCAGCTACCGTGGCGCTGTGTGTTTGGGTTCGTCCGCCGAAAACTAGTTCGTCTGCCAAGATTATATTCGAATTTAATGTTCATAAGGTGAAAAGTTCGTGAGCTAAAGCGTTCGTAAGCTGAGGTATGAAACACAGTTTAGTACAATTCCAACAAATGAATTTTTATCTATGTGAGTAGCACAAAACGTTAAACCACGGGTTTTGGGATTTCATTTTAGGCAAAAAACAAGTCCATTAAGGGCAAAGCATGGGGTTGAATGTCATTGTGTGTGACAGGGGTCGGAGACATCTGGCCGTCGCTGATGTTGGACGCTTGCCTCAGCGGAGAGGAAAGCTTGACGAAAGCTGCAGCATGCGAGCGCTTAAATCACAAATTAATCAACGCAAAGAGGGGGACGAACGCCGACCTCTCAAATTCTTTCTGCGAAGCACTCGGCGCATGTTGTGGTCACAGATAATGAGAGGATTACCATCTCCCATCTCAAAAGGATTACGCCCTACACGCGCAAAAATTTGGGGGCGTTGGTGAGAGTCGACCCTTGTATTTTATTTCATTATTTTGCTCTGTTTTAATTGTTTCCCCGTTGTTCATCATCAAACTTTTTTTTTCCAATGAAAGAAAACTTTGTTGACGCAACTGACATTTGCCGTCTTAGGATATACAGTGACACCTTGGTTTACAAACTTAATTGGTTCCCAGAAAGTGTGTGTAAGGCGAAAAGTGTGTATTCCAAACATTAATTTCCCATAGGAAACCATTAAAATGAGAATAATCTGTTCCCAAATCCCCATAAAACATAATTTTCTACCATATAAGCCTTAAAACAACACAAAATATACCTTATGCTATGTATAATAAATGTGCTATGGTATTGTAATGAAAGAATGGCGGCTCCCCTCTCCCGGCAAATTGGCGTTTTCATGTTTATTATGTTTGTTAAAGTCATAAATGCCTTGAATGCTGAGTCCGAGAGGACAGTAATTTCATCTGTGCTGTATGTCATGCATCGTAGCATATTTGACAATAAAGCTGACTTTGAAATAAACGGTACTTAATAATAAAGTTGTGATATTGCAAGGGTAACAGATGCAGGCAGACACACTAGAAACGTCATTAATAGCTGGTTCCCTTGCTTGTTTGTTCTCTTAAAATTTTACAGATGGCTTGTGCGGGTTATTTGTGAAGCCTGATTTTAACCTTGCAGTCTACACTCTGAACTATTGCCTTTGAACTATTAATAAACTTGAAACAAGTCCAAATTTCACAATGTTTTCTATCCATTTTCTCACCATTTCACTTGTGTTTTTTTTGTTTTTTTCACTTTTGTTTTTTTGTTTCAAGCTCTGTCGTCTCCCTTACGTTTGTGTATGTGTGTTTCTGTTTCTGTAAACCCTCCCCCCGCTCACTGCTGCATGTGTCCCCTCCGTCCTCTACCACGGATCTTGACCAATCACGTGCGGCTTTAACCGAAGACTGGGGATGGGGAATAGAGGGGAAAAAAAGCCGGCTGCCATTTTAGGAGCTCCAAGAACCGGCTCGTTCGCGAACAACACAACCCTCATTGTGGCGCTCCGTGTGTTTCCCGAAAATAGTTTGTATGCCAAGATTACATTCTTGCGAATTTAACATTCAAAGGCGAAAGGTTCGTTAGCTAAAAGATTCGGAAGCCGAGGTATCACTGTACTATCAATAAATAGCTTGGAAGAGACAATCTACCTGTGTTTGAGCCTTTGTTCACAGTGTCTGTCTCTGACATCGCCCTAGACTGTTCTGCGATGTAACCATTTTCTTCCATAGGCGCTATTCAAATGAGTTTTTACACATTCACATCGCTGTCAACACTCCCCAGAGAAATATGCAGTTTTAGATAATAATGACCTTTCAGACAGAAGCATCCACCATAGCAAAGTGACACCAGGAAATGATGCACAATCAGAGAGCAAATTTAAACCACCCCTGAGGACAACAATAAGAAGGGACATTGTTCCTGTAAACCTGGCTCTAAATCAATAGTCATATAAAACATCCCAAGCAATAAACATGGAGTTTATTGTATAAACAAGCTATGTGACCTCGCTGGGGTAGCCGCATTAGCATTGTTAACACCACAAATGACGTTTGACGTAATGAACGATGCAAAAAGCGATGAACCCAGCTAAACAGAACACAAATGATGAAGAACTAGATACATTAACAGAGAGAAAGCACCTACAATGGATCATTCCTCAAGATGGTGAAAGAAGAAGGTTACCTTCCTCATCAAGTGTTTAATGCTGAGGAAACCGGCCACTCCATTCCATCAAGCCATCAACGACCATCACAAAGGTTTTTTTCTTTAATTATAATATCAAAGCACAAGGTATATTTTGTGTAGTTTTAAGACTTAGAAAATTAAAAAGTAGAAAATTATGTTTTATGGGGACCTGAGAACGGATTATTCTCATGTTAATGGTTTCCTATGGGAAATTATTTTTTGGGATGCACACTTTTCGCCTTACACACTCCCAATTAAGTTCGTAAGCCTAGGTATCGCTGTATCTTTTTTGAGGAAAGCGTAACTGCTAGTCCAGCTTTGTATCAGGGATGTATTTGAGCAAATTGCCAGAAATAATCTGCGAGGCCCTACCTTCACAGTAGGCGTTATCATCTCGAAGAGGTCGGAATCCGTCCTTGCAAACACAGCAGTCTCCGGCCTCGAGGTTGACGCAGTCGGAATGTTCTGCGCAAGCGTGTCCCTCTGAGCAGAAGTCATGACCTGCATGGAGGCACAGATAGGAAAAAAGACATAATCGATAACAGGCGGAGTACTTCAACCGAGTAGGGAATGAAATCTCCGCATGCTTTGTGTGACTGAAAATATTAGAATGGCTTCCTAGTTTGCCAGCTGCCAATGATTTGTTTCGTGGTTGTGAAAAAAAAAACATTGTATGGTGGTACAGACAGTTATTTGTTTTCATCAATAAACCAGCAATGTTTTGAGTCAAAACAAGGCCGCGGAAAATCCTACCGGACCCTCTGCACCCTGCCCACCACCTTTTCCAGCGCTATCGATCCATGCGCACCAAATCCAGATATTTAAACAGCTTCTTCGTCACCATTAATTCTCTAAACAGTAACCCAAATACAGTAAAGTCTCGTTATATCGATATTCAAGGGAGTCCGAAAAAATATCGATATAACCGGGACTATCGATATATCCGATATCGATATAACGAGACTTTACTGTATAGCTTTATTGTCCACTGCTCCCCCAGCCTGCAGGGTCCTATCATGGTGTGGTACAGCCACCTTTGTCCATTAGTGATATAGAGGCAACGTTACCAGCACAACTTTAGTTCGCTGACGAAGCTCTTCGGATGAGAAGCGAAATGTCCGACACCTTCAAAGAAGTACAGATGTCAGCTGAAGAAACTTTTTACAGTATTTTAATTTTTTTTCACCATAATGAGCATTTTTTTTCTTAACTGAACAGGTGTAACTCCCTTTTTTTCTTTAATTTTCTCTAAACACAAGAAAGCGTGATCCACGCTACAGAATACCACCCTGAACTCTCTTCCGTACCTTCAAAGGCTCGCCACCCACTCACTCCACTCACAAAGCAGCTCCAAAATAACTCATTTGATTGGTTTAATTGCCTCGCCGGAGAATGTGTTTACTCTAGTTAATGAACAGAAACGACAAAAGAAGTAAATCCACACTAAAGTTGCACTAGTCGAAAGAATATGGATGTAAATCCGTGCAAATATGCGCTGTGACACTAATGAACAGCGCTGGTGTGATACGGCTGTGTAAGCTCTCCGTCGTACAGGAGTGGTCCATCGATGAAAAGGTTTCTTCAGTCGTCATCTGGACTTCTTTGAAGGTGTCGGATGTTTCACTTCTTATCCAAGAGGCTTCGTCAGCGAACTAAAATCTTTTGCTGGTAGTTTCGGTCCTATATATATATCTATCCCTACTGTCCAGACATGGCGGTGCCAGACTCTGCTATGATTGGTTCCTGCTGTCAGGTTGGGGGAAGCAGAGGACTACTCCCTGCGGCTACACTGATTACTTCTATTGTCCTGACTGATTACTTCTATTGTCCTGCCTGAGTATAAGGTCTACAACTGGCCTGATGGCCCCATTTGCCCTGGTATCACCTCATCATCATAACTAAGCCTATGTTACCTAAGACGTCGGTTGTAGGAACGATCCAAATGGAACTTCACCCCACCATGGCGATTTAAAAAAGGGTTGCACCAAGACTACTATTTGATACTAGTTGACACAAATTCCCAGCAGACAAATCAGCCCATTTCCAGCGGACCTTGGGTGCCATCTTGTGCATTTTCTGGGACACTACACGTCAGTCTTGAGCCATCAAAACGACCCAGAAAACCTTTAATAGATTGCAAACATGTATGCTTTCCTCTTCGGAACTATTTGAATCATATTCATAACTGGATGAGTAACAAGAAAGCATCCAATTCTGAAGCAAGGCAAGACGTCCTGTCGTGACGTCATGAACAAGGGGGCGGGACCTTATGAAACTCACCATCTCCGAGGTCATTTTGAGGTAGTTTTGGGACATTTTTATGGGTGTTTTGCGTTTCATTAAAAATATCAGCCTGCGTGTTTTGGGTAGTTTAGATGCTATGAAACGTTTTTCTGATGTCAGTTAGGAAAAAAAAAAAATGGTGTCGGTTGTCCTTTAAATGGGCAGGAAATTAATTGTTCCTACAAATAAAACATAGAAATAATTAATTTCTTTTTGTGTATAAAATGTTAACTATAACTATAACTGCTATTTTATTATGTATCATTTTACTTATGGTTTTATTGTTATGTGCTTTGTTTTATTGTTTTTATTGTAAAGTGTCCTTGGGTGTTTTGAAAGGCGCTTGAAATAAAATGTATTATTATTATTGTTATTATTATATTAATATATAATCTGTCGATCTATCCAAGTTGGCTAGCTACCAAACTAGCTAATCTATTTGTGGTGGGCTACTCTTTTCTTTAAAATACAATCTGTAATGTGCTAAATACTGCCAACTTTCTGAGGTCGTTTTTAAGTAGTTTTGGGACACTTTAAGTCATTTCTACTGGTGTTTTGCATTTGACTTAAAATATCAGCCTGCGTGTTTTGGGGATTTTAGAAAACATTTGTCTGATGTCAGTTAGGAAACCAAAAAAAATGGTGTCTGTTGTCCTTTAAAGTGTTTATCGGTTTGAAATAAGTAGTCTGTTCCTTACTTACCTTGACAGACTTTGCAGCATCTGTCACTCAGAGTGATTTGTTCAGACTCGGGACACTGGAGTTCGGGACACGGCTCGCTAGGGACAACCCGATGCATCGTCCTATCCTGTGGCAAGGCAGAAAATGGCGCGTGAGATACTTCCACTCGTTCGCCCAGTGTGCTTGGGTGTAATTACGCCGCTAATTATTCATACGATGCGTTTCCTCTTTCTATTCCCCTCTTGCCCTCCTTTTTTTTTCCCCACAAGCAATTACCACACTGGTCAATAGTGGTTTTAAGTGAACCTCTGCCGAGGATGGGAAATAGTTCTTTTGCAGTGTTTCACATCATTCTTGATTATGCGGTCGTGAATCAGCCGCATGAATTATTCCTGTGATGGAGTGTGAAGCGAAAAACGGTACTTGGAAATCATTCATTATGCTTCTGGTATGTCAACGAGCTTCGTCCTGCGATGGTTCGGGATAAGTCGTGATGCTAGCAAAGAGAATGTCGAAGGCTAGGTTGACCAAAATTACAGTGGGAGCTATATATATAAATATATATATACAGCGATACCTTAGCTTACACACTTAATTGGTTCCCAGACAGATTGTGAAAGACAAAAAGTATGTTTCCCAAAAATTAATTTCCCATAGGAAACCATGAAACTGAGAATAATCCGTTCCCAGGTCCCCATAAAACATAATTTTCTACTTTTCTAAGCCTTAAAACTACACAAAATATACCTTATTTTATGTATAATAAATGTGCTATGGTATTATAATTAAAGAAATAAACTGTACTTTACAATAAAGTCATTTTATTTACCTTTGTAATGGTCGTTAATGGCTTGATGGAATGGAGTGGCCGGTTTCATCAGCATTAAACACTTGATGATGAACGTAGCCTTCTTCTTTCACCATCTTGAGGAATGATCCCTTGTAGGTGCTTTCTCTGTGATAATTTTACCTAGTTCTTCATCATTAATTTTTAGTTCACTGACAAAGCTTTTCGGATGAGGAGTGAAACGTCCGACACCTTTAAAGAAGTACAGATGACGGCTGAAGAAACCTTTTCATCGATCAAAAGTGTTTGTTTTGATCGGGCAGAACTTGGCTCAAGTCTTCCAAGTCGCACCCCAAAAAAAAAAATAAAAACAATTAAAATTGTTGCCACCACCCGGCCCAAACTTGCAGGAGATGAGAGGCATGACAAGCATCTGTCAGGGGACGCAATTAGCATCGGGCTAACTAACAGTGCTCCTCATCCTTGTCTCTTTGATCTGCCAGGGGACGGAAAGTGTGTTTGGCGCCAGTCACAGATGGACCAGGTGTGGTTAGGGGAGCCCGGCAGCTGTCGGCAACCGTTGCTTATCACGAAGTTTTGTAGCTTACGCAGGGGTCATCCATTGATGCGGTTTAGTTAAGTGAACAAAAAGCCACTAATAATGATTTTTTTGTGATTGGTTATACAGTGCCCATAGTTAAGAAGTTAATTAAAGGCAAAATGCAAACAACCACAATTAGCGGTGTGTGCTAATTACATTGAAACACAGAAGAAGAAGATGGGCAGGCGAGATCAATACAATTCCGATGAAGTGCCTCGGAACCTGCCGTGCTTACATTTGAAGTGCAGGAACCCTCCTACCCCACCATCATTCCGTCATATTGTTTTATTTATTTATCTATAAAGGTACATCCAATCCAATCACTTGGGCCCGTAGAGTAAAAAATATGAGTAATTGATGCCCCCTCCCATAATGAGATTATTGCAATATTTCATCACTCTTAACAGATGTTTGTATAAATAAATAAATAAATAAATAAATAAAGGATATAATAATACTGGATATAAATAAATAAATAAATAAATAAATACATGTGTGAATAAATAAATACATAAATGCATGCAGTAAATAAATAAGCTGATAAATAAATAAATAAATAAATAAATAAATAAATAAATGGATTAATATATAAAGGATATAATAATACTGGATATAATAATTAAATAAAGAAGTAAATGTGTGAATAAATAAATACATAAATGCATGGAGTAAAGAAAGTAAATAAATAAGCTGATAAATAAATAAATAAATAAATAAATAAATAAATAAATGGAGAAATCAATAAATACACGTGTGAAAAAATAAGTGGACAAATTAATTAATTTATAAATAAATAGATTAATGAATGAATAAAAAAATAAATGAAAAATAAATTAAAGAAAAATAAATACATAAATAAGTAAATAAATAAATGTGCGAATAAATACATAAATGCATACAGTAAATAAAGTAAATAAATAAATATATAAATAAATAATACATAAATGTATAAATGAATAAATGAATTAATGAATTAATTAATAAAAATGAATAAATGGATAAGTCAATAAATACAAGTGTGAATAAAGAAGTGGATAAATAAATAAATAAATACAAGTGTGAATAAATAAGTGAATAAATAAATAAATAAATACATACATACATTTTCAGTTATTACAGTGACTCCTTTTAAGCGAATCGCAAACATTTATGAATTTTGGATGCCGTCCTAATAAACGATGTTGCCTTAAACTAATGCAGGAAGTTAAAATCCCAAAACACTTTCACCGTACATCCTTGACATCAATTACTATTTTCCTATTCACCACAGACAATTGTGGTAACCCGGACGATCCTAAAAATACACAACTTGAGTTTTGTACTCAAATTTCGAAAAAAAATAAAAGAAAGTGGACCGTGCTTAACTCTACTCTCTCAAGAAGTCGATTCGCCGAAAGAATATTGAGCAAGATGGAGGAAATTTTAAAAATGAAGGAACTCCGATACCTTGCACTCAAACAGCAGACACCTGCCCGATGAGTCACGCACAGCTTTCTGGTCACCCTCCACCAGCTCCCTTCCACCAAACAGGCACACGGCTGTCAAGAAAACAAAAACAAACATATTGTTTCCACGCAAGACCATATTTCTTTCTCTGTAATGTGTAATGGGCGACATTTTCACAGCCGGTAATCTGAAACTGTCGCGGCTTGGAATTGAAGCGGATTTACGTGGGCCAGGAGATGTGAGACAATTTCTTTTCGTCAATGGATGCTACAGCTTCGTGTTTGCTTTCAACATTTAGCTTGTAGCAGACGTGCTCATTCCACCATGACGTCCCTTGATCCACTGGTGAAAACGATGCTTTAATCGTTTTCTGTTTCATCTAGAACTGCTTCATACAGCAAAGAGGGTGCAGAAAGTACTGAAAATTGAATGACTTTAAAATAATAATAATAAATCATCATCATCATCATCATCATCATCATCATCATCCTCATCATAATAATACATTTCATTTATAGGCGCCTTTCAAAACTCTCAAGGTCACATTTCAGTCCCAGGAAAAGTTTTTCTGTGGGTGAGCAGCGGCAGCCACACGCACCAGTGTTCACTCAACCGTAAAGTAACTCAAATAGATATAAAGCTAGCTAGCTAGCTAATAGATAGCCAGCTGGATAGATAGCTAGCCAACCAGATAGCAAATAGCAAATAGATTAGCAAATAGATATAATTAATACATAGCTAGAAGGTTAGCTAGCTGGCTAGTAGATAGTCAGCTGGAAAGCATTTGTAAGCACCTTTCAAAACTCTCAAGGTCACTTTTCAGTCCCAGGAGAAAGTTTTTTTGTGGGCGAGCAGCGGCAGCCACACGCGCCAGCGTTCACTCAACCCTAAAGTAACTTAAATACATTGAAAGCTAGCTAGCTAATAGATAGCCAATAGATAGTCAGCTAGACAACTACCTATACAACTACTAGATAGCCAGCCAGATAGCACTTGTGTGTGTCTTTGTGTAGTCATATTATTAGTTTTATTTATTTTTTGTTCTTTTGATTCCAAGATGGCGCCGTGAGAGTGGCTGCCTTTACAGCAGCTCCTGTATTTTGCTTTCTACCTCTTCCTTTCCTTTCCTGTTCCTTCCACTCCACTTTCTCAACTGTGAGACTAATAAAGGCGAATCCAATTTCTTTATGAACCCTATTTTATTTTTTTAATTTTTTGTTCTTTTGATTTCAAGATGGCGCAGTGAGAGTGGCTGCCTTTACAGCAGGTCCTATATTTTGTTTTTATATTTCTATTCCTTTCATCAATTTGCTGCTATGAAATGTAAATTTCTCCACTGTGAGACTAATAAAGGCTAATCCAATTTCTTTAAGAACGCGTTATCATCTTAATATTGTCTTGAGGTCAATTCATCTTGACAAAAATCAAATAGAACGAGGAAGCCATAAAGTCATAAAACGACTGCGGCTGAAATATTACACGTATATTCTTGCGACAAAAGGAGAATAAACGTTTGGGTCAATGGAAGCTGCTGGTCATTCAAATCACGTAAAAGCACCGTGGCGGCAACAGCATAAAAGGGAATAATGTGTCAGTGACGCCTTGGTATGCTTTTAAAAAAGGCATAACACCTCCAGCAGATTTGGACTCGGGCGGCGTACGCGCACGATTCAGTGTGACGCTAATACTTTCTTCCTGATAAGGAATTACATCCCGGCTATTGTTTGTTGCTCGTGCGTCAGCCGGGTGGCCAACGGCGGCGTGCGTGTGTGGGAGTGTGCGATTGAAAAGCTCTCAAATGGCGTCCGTGTGCAGATGAGACATAGACAGAAACGTCCAAACGAGTAATTGAGCACCTTTGTTGGAACGTGATTAAATTTAAGATTATCTTGAGCTATTTAAGCTTTTTGTCCGGGATCTTTAGCGAGATTGGAGCGATTGTGATAGCAAATGTAGCCAGAGCTAATTAGGAAGCAACATGAAGCTAACGTTGTCAGAAAATAATAAAACAGCAACTAATGTCGATTATGTAAATTATGACTAAGAAGTCATTCACACACACACACACACACAAAAACGCGCACACACACAAATTCCTGTTTAAATGGTTTTGTGAGGTCCGGATAACTCCAGATAAGGAGCGAGGACCACCATTGTTTTTAAGTTCAGAGAAGAACTAGTGTTACATTTGAACACTAAATGTCACCTCATTTCCCACTTCATCTTCTTTAAAAACAAAGAAATAAAAAGTGGACTTGAGACTGAAATAACAGCAGCAGTGAGGTTTCTGAATGGCTACATTCAAAGTCCTCACCCCTGTAGTGAATTTGGTTAAAATATTGTTTGACTTTTATTGGTATGAAAATTTTCCTCTCATTCACCACGCACACACACGCATAAACACACACACAAAGAGTAAAAAGTGTGTATCCAAGTAAAATGAAAATACACACCAAAAAATCTTTTTGGGTGAACTTGAGAGGGCCTCTCTGAAACTTTAACAGATGCATATATAGACCCCGTAGAAGCCTTTAGAATGAAAAACTTGTGAAGACCGGCCAAAAGGTCCTCGCTTGTCAAAAATATCCTCACAACATATGGTATAAAATGTTAGTGGTCCTCACAAGACTAGTCACACACAACACTTACTTGCACACACACGCACACACACACACACACACACACACACACACACACACACACACACACACACACACACACACACACACACACACACACACACACACACACACACACACACACACACACAAACACAATTATGACAAGGAGAAAAGTTTGCAACCAAATGTAGTTAGCAAGAATCATCTAACAGTTAGCTTAACGACATCTGTTTCAACCAAATGTAGCTAGTAGTGATGTGTCGTTCGTGAACGACCCGGTACTTAGAGCTGGATCTCTGAAGTGAACGAAGACAAATGTTATTACATTATGATGTCATTATTATTCAATTTTTATATTTTTTACTAGTTAGTATGATAGCATTATTAATATGAAAAGCAAATTAGTGACAGCGGATCATCAGACCAGAGGAACCACAGGGAAAGTGAAAGTTTGTGGATGCTCTCTGTGCACATATAAATCAAGCAATAGAAATAAAAATATTTGATATAGTGTATTTTTCACTGGAGTAATTTGTTTTTCACATAATTTTACATGATTTTTGGTAGTTAATTAATTTAAGCAACAAAAAAAATAAACAAACTGAGGAGCCATTTGGGAGCCAAAAGAGCCAGATCTTTTTACTGAGCCGAGCCAAAAGAACAGGCTGTCTGAAAAGAGCCGGAATTTCCATCATC